>NC_045432.1:7004373-7157041 GCF_902635505.1 Sarcophilus harrisii
CATTCATATACCACAATTTATTCAGCTGTTCTCAAATTGATGGGCATCCATTCAATTTCTAGTTTCTAGCCACTACAGAAAGGGCTGCCACAAACTTTTTTGCACATGTGGGTCCCTTTCCTTCCTTTAGGATCTGTTTGGGATATAAGTCCAGTAGAAACACTGCAGGCTCAAAGACTATGCACAGTTTGATAACTTTTTGAGCATAGTTCCAAACTACTCTCCAGAATGGCTGGATCCATTAAGAGCTCCACCAACTATATATCAGTGTCCCAGTTTTCCCACATTCCCTCCAACATTCGTCACTATTTTCTGTCATTTTAGCCAATCTGACAGGTGTGTAGTGGTATCTCAGAGTTGTTTTAACTTGCATTTCTCTGATCGATAATGATTTGGAGCAACTTTTCATATGACTAGAAATAGTTTCAATTTCTTCATCTGAAAATTGTCTGTTCATATCCTTTGATCATTTATCAATTGGAGAATGGCTTGATTTCTTATAAATTTGAGTCATTTCCCTATACATTTTAGAAATGAGGCCTTTATCAGAACCTTCGAATGGAAAAATGCTTTCCCAGTTTATTGCTTCCCTTCTAATCTTGTCTGCATTGGTTTTGTTTGTACAAAACCTTTTTAACTTAATATAATGAAAATTTTCCATTTGGTGTTCAATAATGAACAGAGGGGGCAGAGCCAAGATGGCCGAGAGCAGATACGGTTTTGACACTCATCTCCAAAGATGATCTCTGACCTGATCTCCGTGGGGTTCTCTGACTCTGATTTTCCTGGATGGTCTCTAAATTTGATCTCCATGGGGTTCTCTGTTTTTGACCCTGAGGCTCTTCTTCATGGGAGCTCTGGCTCTGATTTCTGTGTGTTTGGGTCTGTGTCCCTTGATTGAAGAAGGAGGCCCTGCTCCTGTGGAGTCTTCGACCTTGTTCTCCAAAATTGGTCTCTGACACTGATCTCCATAGGAGATCTCTAACCCTGATGTTCGTAAGGGTTCTCTGACCCTCATTTTTATACTCGGTCTCTGACTTTGATCTCCATGGGGCATCTCTGTCCTTGGAGGGTCTCTAACCCCTGGGGGTCTATGACCCTGATCTCCATGGTGCTTTCTATCCATGATCTCCATAGGTGGTCTGTATCTGATCTGAATTGGGGTCTTTGTGCTGTTTTCCAAATGATGTCTCTGACCTTGGTCTCCATGTGTGATCTCTGCCTTTGGTCTCCATGGAGGAGGTCTATGTCCCTGACCTTCCTAGGGGGTCTCTGATCTAGCTGTTCACGAGGGGTGTTCCTCTGATCTTTGTGGAGTCTCTGGCTCTGATTTCCATGAGGGGCTGGGGACTTCGACATAAATCTCTATGTCTCTGCCCCTGCTATCAACAGGTGAGCTCTGCCCCAGGGAGGAGTGGATTTTGGACCGTGACGCCTATGGGGGATCTCTGACCCCGATCTCCATATTGGGTGTTTGAAACGGTCTTCCCTGTGGGGGTCTGTGACCTTGATTTCTATGGGGGGTCTCTCTGACTATGATCTCTATAGGGATTCTGTTTATGATCTCATTTGGAAGCCTTTGTCCCTGATTTCCAGGAGGGATCTCTTCCCCTGATCTCCAAAGGGGTCTTGAGGTCCTGATCTCCATGGGGGGCAGTCTCTTCTTTATTATCTATTGGGCAGTTTGCTCTCATCTGCATGGGTATCTCTAGCCCTGATTTGCATGGGGCTCTATGAGTCTGGTCTCCATTGGGAGTCTCTGCCTTTGGTCTCCATGGGGGCCTATGTTTCTGACCTCCATTGAGGTTCTCTAACCGCCATGTCCATAAGGGATCTGCCTCTGAACTTCATCAGGGTTAGAGACCCCTATGGGATTGAGAACACAACCCCATGGATAGTGGAAGCAGAGACCCACCATGGAGATTAGGGTCACATGATCCCTTTGGATCACAGGATCAGATTTCACTTTGGAGATCAGAGGTAGAGAGCCCCATGGAAATCAGATGCAAAGACCTCCAAATGACATCAGAGACAGATGCCTTATCTGTCTGGGAGATCTGGGAGATCATGGGACCCACATAGAAATCAAAGTCCCCTGTGAAGACCAAGTTAGAACCAAGGATGCCTTAGAATCAGCCGAGTCAGGACAATCAAAAGTCCTTGGTCTTTATTCTTGGTCTTTAGGGGTAGAAGTGAAGAGAATGGACACAAGCTCTCCCAACCTCCCTTCTCCTTGTCTCCCACAAAGTGACTCTGGCTTATCTTACTTCACCCCCAATCCCTCCTACAATTCTCTGTATACACCAAAGATCGAGCCAGCACAGAATAGTGGGAAGGGCCATTTTGAAGCATATGCTAATAGAGTATTGTTCAATAAGTAATCAGCCTAAAGTGTTGGGTTGCCTAATTCCAGTGCATCTACTCAGAGTTTCAACCTGTTACACCCCACCATGGACATGAAACTGAAAGTCAAAAACAGTGTCCAGAGAGCCCTCATGAAGATAAGAGGCAGACCCTTCATGGACATCTGTGTTGGAGAGCCCTCATGAAGGTCAGGGACACAGAAAACCCATGGAGACCAAAGGTAGAGACCACACATGGAGATCAAGGTCATGTACCCCCCCCCTTGGAAATTAGTACAAAACTGCTAATTAAATCAGAGACAGACCACCTATAGAGATCATGGTTAGAGACCCAACATGGAGATCAGACTCATAGACTCCCTGGAAGGTAGAGACCCCTCATAGACATCAAGGACAAAGATGCCCCATGGATAGGAAATTCAGAGACAGACTATAAAGATCATGGTCAGAGAACTCCCATGGAGGTTAGGATCAGAGAACCCCATGAATTGTAATGTCCTGGTTAGCTTTCTGGAGGTCTTGAGAAGAGCCTTGTTCTCAGCAGAGTAATAACCATGAGAATAGTCAGAGATAAAGTCCAAAATCTTTCTTATCTCCTTCACAGTTTGTCTCCTTCATCTGGGACTGGGCTAGCTTTCTGGAGGCCCTCAGGAATGGATCTTGGTTTCAGTACAGGAGGCAGGAGAGCCATGAGAGGCAGGAGAGGATGGTCTCTATCTTGAAGTCTGTCTCCATCCTCCAGTCCTCTGTCTTCTCCGAGTCTGTCTCCAAGCCTGTACCAGTCTCTCCCAAAGTGCAGGAAGTAGGAGAGCCACTAGAAACATGATCAAAGAGGGAATGAATCTGTTCCAGTTCTTGTGGTCTCTTATATACTCTACATCATCATAGGTGTCAATCTTATAGAATAGGTGTCAACTTGTAGAACTATACTAAGTACTAAGTACATGTAAACTAGAGAATCATTATCTTAATTCCACTGAGTTAACACCTTGTTTCAAGTATACTTCTCAGAGTTCTGCCCTTTACAATGAATATCAGAGGCAGAGATCCCCATGGAGACCAGAGGCACAGAGATCTACAGAAATCAGGGCTCTCACACTCTCATGTCCCGTGGTGATAATACACATAGGTATGGAAATTTAGAGAACCCCAAGTATATCAGGGTTAGAGACCCCATGAATATTAGAGTACAATACTCCATGCGTAGGGCCCTAGTGAGACCAGGGCCAGAGACTCCCCATGAAGATCCAAGGCAGACCTCTCTGGATCAGAGAAGCCCCATAGAGATCAGGGACACAGAGACCACACATGGAGATCATGGTCAGAGACCCACTATAGAGATCAGCAGCAGAGACACCCCATGAACATCAGAATCATAGACACCTCATGAACATCAAGAACAGAAACACCCCATTGATATCAAATTCGGAGATTGACCCTAAAAATCAGGGTGAGAGAACCCCTTTGGAGATGCGGGTAAGAGACCACCCATGGAGTTCAGGGACCCAGACAACCTGTGGAGAGCACACATGGAGATCAAGGTCAGAATCACCCTATGGAAATCAAAGGCAAAACCCCTACTAAGATCAGAGACAGATACAGCATGGAGATCATGGTCAGATAATCCCCATGGAGATCAGTGTCTTAGACCTATTATGGAAATGAGGATCCGGAACCCCTATGGAGAGCAGTGTCAAAACCGTCCAGAGTTAGAGATCCCCATGGAGATCACAGGCAAAGACACCCATTGAGATCAGAGACAGATCTGCTATGGAAAAGGCTCAGAAACCACCATAGAGATCAAGGCAAACCCTCCATGGATATCAGTGGCAGAGAACCTTCATGGAAATCAGGGAAGAGATGACCCAAGAAGGTCGGAGACAGACCCCAATGAACATTAGGTTCAGAAACTACCCATGGGGTCAGGGACACAAATGCTCCATGGAGACCAGGAACAGAAATGTGAGACAGACTCCGATTGAACTCAAGGTCAGAGAACCACTGGAGATCAAGGCAGACACCCCCACACATGGAAATCAAAGGCAGAGACACTCAATGGAGATCAGGGTCACAAACCACCATGTAGATGAAGGGTGAGATGGATGAAGAGATGAGGGAGTGAGAGCTGAAGACCAACGAAAGAGAAGAGATGGGGAGAAGAGTGCAGCAGAGGGTGTAGACACGAGGGGCAAAGATTCGCAGGGAAATGACAGAGAAAGCGATCAGGTCATGAGGAAGGAAGAGAAACATGGAAGGAATACAATGTGCCAGGTTTATTGTGACAGACCTCACCAAGGTGATCAGGAACAGAAAAATCTATGGAGATTAGAGGCACAGAGCCCCATGGAAATCAGGGTGGAGACCCCAATGTGATGAGAGGCAGAAGTATTCATGGATAGAAACCCTCTATGAAATTAAGGACAGAGACACCCCATGGAGATTAGTGTTGGAGACCCTCCATGGAGATCTGAGTCAGAGACCCTATGGAGATTAGTGTCAGACACCAAACCCCTAGGGTTGGAGACCTCCCGTGGTGATCAGGAGCAAAGACCAGCCCATGAAGATCAAGTGCTTTGACTTGCTATGCAGTTCAGGGTCATAGTCATCCCATGGAAATCTGGGGCAAAGATCCTATGAAGATGAGAGGCAGACCCCCACATTGGAGATCAGGTTCAGAGACTCTTTATGGAGATCAGGGGTGGAGACCAACATGGATATTTGGTCACCAAGCCCTGCTGGAGATCATTTCTAGAAACCCTCATTAAGATCAGTGTCAGAAACCCTCCAGAGATAGTGACCCCCATGAAGATCACCTGCAGACTCCCTCATGGAAATCAGGGGAATACATACCTCATTGAGATTCAAGGCAGACCAGCTATGGAGATCAGGGTCAGAGACCACCATGGAGATTCATGTTGGAGACTATGGATATCAGTGGCAAAGAGACCCTTGATGTCCATGGGGGTCCTTGATTTCCATGGAGTTTTCTACCTCTGATCTCCATAAGGGTCTCTGCTTCTAATCTCCAAGGAGGGTCTGCTCTCATCGCCATTGTGGTCTCCAGCCCTTGTTTTCCATGTGGGCTTGAGGGTATCTGACCCTTATCTAAATGGGGAGTCTCTACCTTTGCATACCTCTGCCTCTCATCACCATGGGGGTCTCTAACCCTGGTTACATGGGGCTCTATGACTAGGATCTCCATGGGAGTCTCTGCCCCTGATTTCCTTGGTGGGATTTCTGCAATATTAACCCTGCCACCTTTTAATCCTTGCACATTTTCTTCCTTCTTCATGACCTGATCTTTCCCCTAATTTCCCTGTGAATCTTTGCCCTGTATCTCCACACACTCTCCTGCCCCTCCCCATCTTTTCTTTTTCACTGGTCTTGAGCTCTCTATCCCTTACCTCCCCATCTCATCCCGTGATCTCCATGGAGGTCTCAGTCCTGATGTCCATGTGAGGTCTCTGCCCTGTTTTCAATATGGGGACTGTGCCCCAGGGCATTAAACCCTGATCTCCATGAAGGATCTCTGATTCTGATCTCAATAGGGGGCATCTGACCCTCGTTTTTGTGGTTGGTCTCTTCATTTGCCCTCCTTAGGGCATCTCCATCCTTTCTGTCCATGCTGGATCTCTAAGCCTGGGGATCTGTGCCCCTGATCTTCATGGAGTGTCTCTGAATCTGATATCCCTGGGGGGTCTCCCATAGGATCTCCACAGGGCATCTGTCTCTGATCTCATTAGGTGTCTTTGTCCCCTATTTCCATGAATGCTCTCTATCCATGGGCGATTTGTTCTCATCTCCCTGGCGGTTTTAGCCCTGATTTCCATATGTGTTCTGTGGTTTTGAACTCCATGGGGTCTCTGACCCTGATCTACATGAGGAGTTTCTACTCCTGTAAACCTCTACCTCTTATCAGTACAGGATCTCTCACCCTGATTTCCATGGGGCTCTGTGGCTCTGATCTCCTGAGCTTCTCTGCCTCTGACCTCCTTGATGGGGTCTCACCAACAATAATGCAGCCGCCTAGTATTTCTTACATGTTTCTCTTCTCTTTCTCATGACCTGAACTCCCCGCACCGATTTCCCATGAATCTTTGTCCACACCCACTGCTTTTCCTTCTACCATTTCTTCTTTTTCGTTGATCTTCTACCCTCTATCCATCATCTGTCAGTGAATCTCACACCATGATCTCCATAGGGGTTCTCCAGACTTCCATGGGACGCTTTCCCTTATGTCCATGGTGTGTCTCTAACCATGAGACTCCATAGATCTGATTCTTACCTCACTTGAGAGTCCTTGTGTCTGGTTTCTGAGGGGATCTCTGACCTTTATCACTGTGTGTGGTCTCTGCCTTTCCTCTCATGGGTTGTCTGTGTTCTTGAACTCCATGGATGGTCTGGAACCAGATATTCATGAGAGGTCTGCCTCTGATCTTCATAAGGATCTCTGTCCCAAATTTCCATGGGGTGTCTCTGCTGCTAATCTCCAAGGGAGTCTGAGGCCCTTGGTCTCCATAAGCAGGCTGTGCCCCAGGGAGTCATGCAGTATCTCGGACCATAATCTCCATGGGGGTCTGTGACCCTGATCTCATCAGGGGGCTCTGTCTATGATTTCCATGGACCCTGACGTCCATTAGGACCTCTAAATCTCATCTTTAGTTGGGAGACTACAGCCCTGATCTTCATGGAGTGTCTCTGGGCCTGATCTCCATAGCGCTTCTCTGCCCCTTTGGTATCTTGGCTCTGGTGCCATGTGGGAATTTGACCCCGATCTCCATGGCGGGGAGAATCTCTGCCTCTGATCTTTTTAAAAGGTTACTGCCCCACAGTAACCCTGCCACCTTTATGCCTTACATGTTTCTCTTCTGTTTCTCATGACCTGATCTTTTCCCCTTAATTTCCCTGTAGATCTTTGCCCCTCAGCTCCACACTTCTTCATTCCCTTTCCACCATCTCTTCTTTCTCACTTATCTTTAGCTTTCTATCATCTCTTTGTCCATCTCACCCTGTGATCCACATGGAGGTCTCTGGCCTTGATGGCCATGGAGGGTCTCTTTCCCTAGGGGGCTTCTGACTCTGATATCCATAAATGTCTTTGGTACCCTGTGGTGTTTCTTTTCCAAAACACAGCCAGGTGATTAAAGAGTTCAGATCTTTTATTGTGTCCTTCAATATAGCCCGGTTAGGCTCAGAGACCTATCTCTCTGCTTGAGCTCTTGCAGCTTTGTCCTTGGCTTCTGCCTCTGCTTTCTTCAGCCTCCAGCCAGCACCAAGGTAGAAGATACGATGAATCTCTCTTGCCTCGAAGATGGGCTTGTGGGCTTTCTTCCAGAGTGCTGCTCCCCGACTCCTGGAATGCTCCCAAGAAAAACTCTCTCAAGCTCTAAGAGCTTCTTGTGTATATATGATCTCCCAAAGGTTAACTCCACCTTCTGGAGAGAGAGGGATTCTGGGTTATCTCCCAGAGTGCTTTCTGGCCCTAAGGGAGGTGTGAATTCGGATATCTCTTTCTAAACCCTGAACTTTCCCAAACGTGTGAACTCCATTGAGTACTTAGATACTTATGAGCTCCTCAAAGGGGTGAACACAAGCATTGTTTCCATCAGTTGTACTTAGTACCTTGTTTCAAGTTCTGGCCCAAAATATCTCCTTCTAAGATCAAATCAATCATATTGAACCAGGCCAAATTAGATAATTATTGTCTCTATCAACTCCAATGGCTTAACACTTTGTAAAGATTCCAACAGTACCCGATCTTCATGGTGGATCTCTAATCATGATCTCCATAGGAAGTCTATCTTTGATCTCAATTGGGAGTCTTTGCTATTTTCCAAGGGCAATCTCTAACCTTGATTTCCTTGTGTGATCTCTGCCTTTGGTCTCCATGGCTTTCTGTATCCCAGATCTCCATGGGGTCTCACACCCAAATGTCCATGAAAGGTCTGTCTCTGATTTTCACTGGGCATCTTTGGCCTAGTTTCCATGGGATGAGCCTGCCACTGAAATCCATGGAGGGACTCTATCCCTGATCTCCATGAGGGGTTTCTGGGGAGTCTGCTCTCATCCTTATTGAGGTCTCTAGTTCTGATCTCCATGGGGGTCTCTGAACCTTATTTATATGGGGGTCTACCCTGCATACCTCTACCTCCAACTCTTTGGGGTCTCTGACCCTGATTTTCGTGGGAGGTCTTTGAATTTGATCTCCATTGGGGCTTTTCTGTTTTGACTCTAAGTTTCATGACCATGGTGGGGGCGAGTCTGTGTCCCTGGTCTGCCTAAGTTGGCTCTGCTCCAAGAGGGTTTTGGACTCTGATCTCTGTGAGGAACTCTGACCTTGATCTTTGTAACTGGTTTCTGACAGAGATCTCGATTGAGGGGTCTGATCCTGAACTCCATGGGGAATCTCTGACCCTCATTGTTATGATAGGTCTCTGAATTTTTATCTCCATGGAGCATCTCTGTCCTTGATGTCCAGGGAAGGTCTCTAAGCCCTGGATGTTTCTGTCCCTGATCTCTATGGGGTCTCTTACCATGATCTCAATAGGAGGCCTGTTTTTGATGTCAATGGGGAGTCTTTGTGCAGATTTCCAAGGAAGGTCGCTGACCCTAATCTCCATGTGTAGTCTCAGCCTTTGGTCTCCATGGGCTGTCTGTGTCCCTGATCTCCATAGGAGTTTCTGACCCAGATTTCCATGAGAGTTCTGCTTCTGATCTTTATGGGTGGTCTCTGGCCCTCTTTTCCATTTAGGGTCTCAATCCCTGATGCACATGGGACTTTTCTACTCCCAGTCTCTAAAGGGATCCTGTAACCCTGATCTCTATGGGGTTCTCTGCCTCTGATCTCCTTTGTGGAGTCTTTGCTAAATTAACCCTGATATCTTTTATTCCTTACAGGTTTCCCTTTCCTTCTTCCTGACCTGATCTTTCCCCTAATTTTCCTGTGAATCTTTTCCCTCACCTTCACACACTCTGCTTCCCCTTTTTGGTGGCCTACAGCTCTCTATCCATCATCTGTTAGTGAATCTCATTCTGTGACCTCCATGGGGTCTCTGTCATTGATTTCCATGGAGATTTTCAGCCCTTGGGGATCTGTAACCCTGATCTCCATTGGAGGTCTCTTTACCAGGCTGGTGCTTTCTGACACTGATCGCCATAGGAAGTTTCTGACACAGATCTGCATGGGGATTCTCTGATCCTGGTTCCTATGGTTGGTCTCTGACTTTGCTCTCCATGGGGTCTCTGTTTTTGACTCTGACTCATGGCCATGATAGTCTTTGTCCTTGGTCTACATAAAGGGCTCTGCCGCTGGAGCATCTTGGACCCTGATGTCTCTGGGAGACCTCTGACCGTGATCTCCATGGAAGTTCTCTGACTCTGATTTTTATGCTCGATCTCTGAATTTGACCTTCATGAGGCACTCTGTCCTTGATGTCCATGAGGGATCTGTACCCCTGGGATCTCTGCCCCGATCTTCATGGGGGTCTCTAACCATGCTCTCTATAGGTGGTCTGTCTTTGAATTGAATTGGGAGTTTTGGGGCTGATTTTTTTTTTATTTATAGCCTTTTATTTACAGGATATATGCATGGGTAACTTTACAGCGTTAACAATTGCCAAACCTCTTGTTCCAATTTTTCACCTCTTACCCCCACACCCTCCCTAGATGACAGGATGACCAGTAGATGTTAAATATATTAAAATATAAATTAGATACACAGTAAGTATACATGACAAAACGTTATTTTGCTGTACAAAAGGATCAGACTCAGAAATATTGTACAATTAGCTTGTGAAGGAAATCAAAATGCAGGTGGGCATAAATAGAGGGATTGGGAATTGAATGTAATGGTTTTAGTCATCTCCCAGAGTTCTTTTCTGGCGTAGCTGGTTCAGTTCATTACTGCTCCATTGGAAATGATTTGGTTGATCTCGTTGCTGAGGATGGCCTGGTCCATCAGAACTGGTCATCATAGAGTATTGTTGTTGAAGTATATAATGATCTCCTGGTCCTGCTCATTTCACTCAGCATCAGTTCGTGTCAGTCTCTCCAGGCCTTTCTGAAATCACCCTGTTGGTCATTTCTTACAGAACAGTAATATTCCATAATATTCATATACCACAATTTATTCAGCCATTCTCCAACTGATGGGCATCCATTCAGCTTCCAGTTTTTAGCCACTACAAAAGGGCTGCCACAAACATTCGTGCACATACAGGTCCCTTTCCCTTCTTTATAATCTCTTTGGGATATAATCTTTGGGGCTGATTTTTATGGGGATTTCTGACCCTGATCTCCATGTGTGGTCTCTGCCTCCTCTGATCTTCATAGAAGGCCTCTGGCCCTGATTTCCAAGGACGGTCGCTGTCTCTGATCTTCATGGGGAACTCCAACACTAATCTCCACGTGAGGTCTTTGCCCTGGTTTCTCCAAGGGTGCTCTGCTGTCAGGGTTATAGACATTGATCCCCATGGAGGAGGTTCTCTATCCTTGATGTCCATGGAGGGTCTCTGCCCCCTGTGGTGCCTGTGACCCTGATTTCCATCTGTGTCTCGGTCGCTGATCTCCATGAGGGTCTGTGTCCCTGGTCTCCATAACGGGAATCTGCCCTGGGAGATCTTGCACCATAATCTTGATGCAGTAATATTTATTGTTGTAGAACCTCACCAAAAGCCATCAGGAACAGAGAATCCCAGGAGATCACAGGTACAGAGCCTCTATGGAAATCAGGCCTAAAGGCCTCCATAGGCATGAGAGGTAGAGGTGTTCAGGGGAGAGACCCTCCATGAAATCTGGGACAGAGAACCTCTATGAAGATGAATGTTAGAGACCCCTTAATGGAGATCAGAGCAGAGACTCATTATAGAGATAGAGTGAGACTAGCCATAGAAATCAAGGTCAAAGAACCCCCATGGAAATCAGGGTCAGAGACCCCTATGGAGATTAGTGTCAGAAATCCCCCAGGAATGGAGACTCCCATGAAGATCATGGTGTGAGATCGACTGAGAGATAAGGCAGAAAGAGCTGAACACTAACGAAAAGGAAAGGTGGTGGAAGGGGCAGCAGAGTGTAGTTGAGATGAGGGGCAAAGATTTATGGGAAATTTGGTAGAAAAGAACAGGTCATGAGAAAGGGAAGAGAAACATGTAAGGAATAAAGGATGGCAGGGTTATTGTGGTAGAGAACCCCACCGAAGGGATCAGTGGCACAGACACCCCACAGAGGTGAGCAACAGAGATCCCACATGGAGATCTGTGTCACAGAACCATTCTAGAAATCTGCATCAGAGAACCCCATGGAGATCTGGATCCATGACCACCCACGGGCAAAGAACCCCATGGAGATCAGGGCCAGAGACACACCATGAAGATCAGGGGTATAGCCCTCCCATGAAGATCAATTGTAGAGACCGCCCCATGGAAATCATGGGCAAAGATCCCCATGGAAATCAGGAACAGAGCCCCCATGGAGAACTGTGTCAGAGGTCTATTGTGGAGATCTATGTCAGAGATGCCCCATGGAGATCGGCGGCAACAGCCCCTGCCATGCACGTTCGGTCACACCTTCTGGAGGTTAAGGGTAGGGACCCCTCATGGATATTATGTATAGAGACCCCACATAGAGATCAAAGTCAGAAACGCCTCATGGAAAGCAAAGGTAAGTGCCCCATTCAGATCAGAGACAAACCCAGAAAGGATATCAGGGTCCCAGATGCCCTGGGGGCAGAGACCCTCCATGGACCTCAAGGTTAGAGATCCCCAGGAGATTAGGGGGTAAGATGGGTAAAGACATGAGCAACTGAGACCTGAAGACCAATGAGAAAGAAGAGATGAGAGGAACAGGGCAGCAGAGTGTGTGGAGATAAGGGCAAAGATTCACAGGTTAATTATGGGGAAAGATCAGGTCATGAGGAAGGGAAGAGAAACAAGTAAGGAACAGAAGGTTCCATGGTTATTGTTGCATAGACTCCATCAAGAAGATCAGGAACAGAGAAAGCCATGGAGATCAGAGGCAGAGTCCATAATCGATGTATGCATAAGGTGAAGATTGGAAACTACGAAATTGTAGCTATTTGAAGGAGGACTAAAAACAGAGTAAGAGAGGTAAATAGTTGAACACAGGGGCTCTCTGACCTATTGAACCTGTGGGAAAACTAGGCATGTTTCTAAAAATTGTGTCAGCAGAAGAAAGAAAACTCATTATTAGCAAGTTTGCTTTCATGGAGTTAGAGAACAGAGAGTTTAAGGAGGCTAAACTGGTAATTGTTTGTCTGCAACATTTGATTAAGAGTTTGGGAACTTACTATATTTTAAAGAAGTACTATAATTTGGAAATAATTTGGAAATAATTTTACTGTTGCCTTGCACATGTTAGATTTATTCTGAGTGTGAAATCTTAAGAATGGTTTGAATATTGTGGCCTTTGCAACTGAAGAGAAAAACTTTTCTTTTTCTCTTATTTGGTTGGACTTCAAATTAAAAATATAGCCTATTAAACAAATGCCAGTAGCTTACCTTGGGGTTGTGTTTGTCTCTCCTGCTTCAATGGTATGTTGCTTTTTAAAGTATTGGGTAATTTGAAACCATATTATAAGTTTTGTAAATTTGGTTCAAAATTAATTGTGAATCTTGAAGTTTAAATTTTTTTTAAAAAGATGAATTAAAGACAAGGGAAAAGAGAGATTGATTTTTAAAGGCAATTAATAGTTTAAATGGAGCATCTAGTCAGAAGGGGTATTGGTTTGGGAGTGTTTAAAGTATGCTGGAGAAAGTTTGCACAAGTAGGCATTGGGGGGAGAGAGAGAGACAGAGATGGGACAGGAGAATGACGGTGATTTAAGGAGGATTGATTAGTAGGAGCAGATGATTTCAAGAAGAAATCAGTGGGAAGAAGAAGAGACTGGTTGGAAAGGGTAGTCACAGAGACACGCTGTGAGACCGGATGTGTTTTTGGGGAGAGCAGCAGAGCAGCAGTGGAAAGCTGTGGCAGCTTTTGGCCGAAGGAAGCCAACGGTGATTTAAAGGGACAGGCTGCTCTTACAAGATGTTAATTGATTGAACGTTTGTTTCATACATAATGGTTATGAAAATTGAAGAAGATGATCAGAAATGTGATCTACAGTTTGAAAGGGTTATTTCAAAAAAGTTTAACTGATATTTTCAAGAACTTTTCAGATTCTTTACATGAAAATAGGAAGTTTTTTTTTATTTTTTATTTAATAGCCTATTATTTACAGTTTATATGCATGGGTAACTTTACAGCATTAACAATTGCCAAACCTCTTGTTCCAATTTTTCACCTCTTACCCCCACCCCTCCCTAGATGGCAGGATGACCAGTAGATGTTAAATATATTAAAATATAAATTAGATACACAATAAGTATACCTGACCAAAACGTTATTTTGCTGTACAAAAAGAATCAGACTCTGAAATATTGTACAATTAGCTTGTGAAGGAAATCAAAAATGCAGGTGGGCATAAATAGAGGGATTGGGAATTCAATGTAATGGTTCTTAGTCATCTCCCAGAGTTCTTTCTCTGGGCGTCGCTGGTTCAGTTCATTCCTGCTCCATTGGAAATGATTTGGTTGATCTCGTTGCTGAGGATGGCCTGGTCCATCAGAACTGGTCATCATAGAGTATTGTTGTTGCAGTATATAATGATCTCCTGGTCCTGCTCATTTCACTCAGCATCAGTTCGTGTCAGTCTCTCCAGGCCTTTCTGAAATTATCCTGTTGGTCATTTCTTACAGAACAGTAATATTCCATAATTTTCATATACCACAATTTATTCAGCCATTCTCCAACTGATGGACATCCATTCAGTTTCCAGTTTTTAGCCACTACAAAAGGGCTGCCACAAACATTCGTGCACATACAGGTCCCTTTCCCTTCTTTATAATCTCTTTGGGATATAATCCCAGGAGTAACACTGCTGGATCAAAGGGTATGCACAGTTTGAGAAAATAGGAAGTTTTAATTAACTATATCGATGCCAATTATCTGAAAGGGACTCCAAGGATAAGACTTTTTGCCTTCTTCCTTTTGACAATGTTTTTGTTATGAATGACATGAAGTTTGGGATTTTTCTGTGTATTTGGGTATTTTAAAAGCAAAATGATTGGTATAATATTCAACTTATTCAAGATTCAACATTTACTTGGTATGTAAGAAGTGTGTGAATTTTCTGAGATAATTTTCTTACCGTTACCGCTATAAGGTTAGGGTAAATATTTGTTTAGGATATGTCTGAAACTTGGTTAATAGAAGTTGTTATTCGAAGTAGAATTCTTTGGGCTTATAGTTAATGCTATTTGGGAGTTTTAAAGCTCCGCTCTCTGATGTGCTGAAGGTTGAGTTTTAACTGCTTATATTATGTTATAGTTATGTCCCTGCATTTTTTCCTCCTTTGACTGATTTCTAGGATCAGAACAATAGTTCATAAGAACTGTTAATGCAATTCAAATATGTCATACCTTGCTGCTTCCAATCTGGTTCTATGTAATCATTATATCCTAAATACTTGGGCAAATGAGGCTTTACCCTGCTCATCTCTCTCTTACTGGATATTTGTGTCTGTGGATATTTATGTTTTTTAAAAATGTTTCTAAATGATAAGAGGACAATGAACAATGGTCTGTGAAGCCTAACTGCTATTTATTGGGACTATAACCGTCTGCTTGTCCCGTGAAGCAAACTTGCTCCTTGACATAGGAACTGCTGGCCAATCTATACTGGCCTCCCCACATGTTGTTGCAGTTCCAGACTGTTCTAACCTTTATCTGTTAAATTTGTTTTTTTTTTTTTTGTTCCAGATTTTGGTCACATTACAGCAATATTGCCCTGCTTTTGGGACCTGGATCAGCCCATTGATCGTTGTCAGAACACCATACCCATCCCCCTGCTTGGACTGAGAGCCAGTTCTCCCCCCTTATCAGCATGAAGCAGTTCTTTGAATGAGAGACCTTTGTCCTTGCTCCTGATGTGATTTGGACTGATGTGGGGGACTTGGGAATGGTTGATGAACGACTGTTAAACCCTGCTTGGTCATCTATTACTGTGTATTTGGATGGCAATTTTAAAAATTGGTAACTATTGCTGTTAAGGAAGTTATAATATGTTTATAAGATCTATGTTCACGTCAGCATATGTCATTGTTTGAGGGATTTTTTTAGGACTCTCCTCTTGTACTAGTCTGTTTTGTATAGGAACTTTAATTTACTCTTGGGATTTATGTATGGAATGGTTCTTTGACTATTTACTTTTTTTTTCTTTGAGTGATTCCTTTCCATGAGAAAAAAGGAGAAGAAGAGACAGGGAACTAGGGAAACTGGGGCATTTTTCTCAAAATACCTAAAAGAGTGGGAACCCTTAGTTTTTTGTTCACTTTGCCTTAGGTACTTCTGGCCCACCCCCATCTCACCAGTTTAGATCGAATTGGAAGTCCTTAAGCAGTCCTTTTGGTTTTTACTATGCTTTAGCTCTCTGTAAACCCCTTATTCTGTGGAATTGCCCTGGCAGACTCAGCTTTGGGGACTATTTTATTTTTAGGAAATCTCCAAGATAGACACCTGTCTTGGAATGGCGGTCTCTAGCCCTGTAACCTCAGGTCCTTAATCGGTATCTCAGCATTTTCAAAGGACATTGCAGTTTAGAGATCAAGCCTCTAAAGTTTGGGGTTTACCGGCCTTCATGGTCTAACTGTGCATATTCTGCTCAGAAATCCTTTGTGGATCCTAGTAGCAGCTTCTGTTCTATCAGAGGGGACATGTGGAGCTACTCCAGGCCCCACTGTTTCCCTCCTTTGGAGTCCCTGACAGACTTGGGATGCATGGGCAGCACGACTGTCTCGAGCCCTGCTACTCCCTATAGAAGCAGAAGCTGAGTTAAGTGCACAAATGACTGCAGACCACCTGACAGTGAGCCATCCATCTCACACTGGATTCTCTGGCTGAGATGAGGGCCTTTGTCCTGCTGATGACTCTGGGGTTGTCAGGAAGAGACTTGCCCTTGCCATCAGTCCTTGCATTTTCTAGTTTCATTTTGATTTATTTGCCTCACATTGGCTTGGCCAAAATTATGGTGCTGAGACCTCCCAGGTATCTAGAGGAGGCGATTCAATAATGCAAATATTCAGGAGGAGAGTGTGTCATGTTGTGCCTCAGTTTCCCTAGATGGTCATCTTTGTTAATTTTTCTTTGTGTTTTTATATCTGCCAAATGCCAATCTGTCCTGTGATAACTGTTTCCAAGACAGTTGGTGGAAGCAATTTTTATGGTATGAACTTATTGCAATCAGTGGTATTACCCTGCGGCCACTATGTCTGCCCTGTATAATTACATGAGTCACCAGAACAGTTCAACGGTCCCTATCAAAATATTGCATACAGAAGATGCTATGAAAATGATGATGCTTCAGAGAAAAGGCAGGAATGTATTAGAATGGGATGGTCTCCATGGTGAACTTGATAAACAGGGTATAGATATGTTAATTGATTTTGAACAGTGTAAATGTTCTTCATAGAAATATGATAAAAAGCATTTACCTATTACAAGGGGGGAGTTGTGGGGAATAGAGATAAGGTGAAGAACTTACAGGAATGGGTGAATTCTTTTTCTGTATTTTATTTTCATTATTTCTGTGTTTCCCCTCTGACCTGTATAATACGTGCAGGCTCATATCTACTTGAGCCTGGGCCAGCTATAACCATATGTACTTAACCTGAGCTGAGGACATTTATCAGTATTTGACATATATTGATATTTATTCTATTAGCCTGACCACTATCTGCTTGATTAAGCCTGAAGGCCTGACTTTGTTTCCTAGAAAGCAGGAGATTTGGGGAAAGAGAAACCTTCCATTCCAATCTCTGCCAATAGCAACAACCAATTAGAGGCCTCCCTCCCCTTCTCAATGCTCTCTTACCTGTGGTTAATTTCTTGTATAAAAGCTATGTATCTTTACTACTTCTTTAGCCCTCCTACCCTGAGCTTTCTCTTTCTTATCCTGCGATGGGACGGCTCATCCTCCGGAGTTTTCAATAAGCAACCTTCCTGTTTTCTACTGAATGATCTTGGAGTAGTCATTTTGGGTAAGGGTCTTCCACATCCCTCACATAGAGAACAGGGTTCCAGATCACTCATGGAGATCTAGCATGGGAGCCACCTGTAGAGATGGCTGGGATCTAATTTTGAGCAGCAGAACAGCTTGAGTCATGCCAAGAGGACGAGAAAATACAAGGAGACTGAGAGGCAATTGCAGTAAAGATCTTTTAGCTCTGATTTATTGCATCTCTACACAGAACATCTATTTTCCAAATACAGCAGGATTATTATTGGGTTTTGAAAAAAAATTTTTTTTTTACATTTTTCCTAACCAGAATATGGCCACTGAAAAAGCTAAAAGGTCAATGGCTTCCGGGCTTTACTCACCCCAGGAGTCCAAAATCAAAATCAACGCTCTTTCTTCTCTAACAAAACTAGTGTGAACAAGTATAAGTTCTGGGGAGTTATGCATAAAAGCAACAGTGAAAGGGGATGAGATGGGAGAAATAGACCCCTGGCAGGAGGGGGAGGGATGGCGAGGGGCTTCTAAAGACCCCTGCTGCTCTCTGGGGCCTTGACTTGGGGGAGAAAGCTGTCCTTTGAGCTGAATTGTTCTCAGGAACACCTCAGGGACCTCAGGCCTTGACTTAGGAAGCCCGCGCTGGAGTGCATGTCTGGGCACTGAGGACATCATCTGGGGGATGGGAAGGCCCTAAGACCGACCCTACCTGACCAGGGGGATGATGCACTATTGATGGGTGCTCAGGCAGACAGGAAGGAAGGCAGGGGCAGGGAGGGAAGGCGGCTGAGCCCTTCAAGAGTGCCCACAAGTGTGGGAAGGCTGACTGCTCTTGGAAACACACCTGAGGGAGGGAAAGGGCAAAGCCCCCAGAGAGGGAAAGAGCTGGCTTGAGGGCTTCCTGCAGGCTCCATTAGCTGGGCCTCTGGGGGCTGCTCAGGGGCCACAGGCTCGGCTCTGCCCTGGAGGAGCTCCTTTCCAGGATGTGCCTCTGGAGATGGTGAATCCACTCTTCTGGATGGAGAGGGACCCTGAACTGCACACTGTGGCGAACCTGCATTCAGGGTGTACCACGGGCCCCTCAAAGCTGAAAGAACGCTTGGGGGGAGCAGGGAGTTGGAGGGTGCTGGGAGGTGGCTGTCCCTGGGACCAGTGTCTGCTGAGAGTCATGGCCGCCTGCGCCACGAAAGGCCAGGCTTGTTGGCCCACCCCTAATGGACATTGTGACACTAGTTTCCTCTGCCTTCACCACAGCTGGAGGTGAGGCGACCAGGGGTCCTGTGCCCCATCTCCCTGCCTCGGCCCTTCCCCTGGCCGGATTCACTCCCAGGGGCTTATCGGTCAGTGTGAGGCGATTGAGAGCCAAGGTGAGGGGCACTTGTTTGTCCCCATCTTGTTTGGGGAGGGAATGGTGGCTCATCCCCAGGGGGGGGCGGCCACCTGGAATGTGGCTGCGGTAGGCCCCCCCCTTCTGGGGGTTCCGCTTGATCCACTCCCTCAGGGTCTCAATTGGGGAGCCCTTCAAACGCCATCCTGTCACCCCAAGTTGCCGCAGGTGAGCCCGAGCGTGGCTGGCCAGTGCCTGGCGATTCTCAAAATGGAGCCCGCACAGCTCACACCGGGCTTCCCTGGGAGCGTGGGAGCTTTGGCTGGGAATGGGCTCCGTCTCGATGGGCGGCTCCCGGCATGTACAGGTCTTGGTCTCTTCTCCCCATGGAGAAGTTGGTCATCGGGCGGCGGCCGTTTGTCCTCAAGGGAGTGAGGAAACCGGCAATTGGGTCAGAGAGAAGAGGCGAGAGGGTCATTTTCTGGCCTCTGTTGGCAGAGTCAGGCCTGGTTTGTCAGGATTGCGGGGCAATGGGGTTAAAGACAGGGCCAGAGGCCCTTTCCCAGGGATTTGGGCCCATCCTCCCCCCGGGGACAGGGCAGCTCGGTGGGGGTGGGCTTCTTCTTAATGAGCCCCACGTTGGCCCTCTTCTCCAGGATCTCTTGGAGCTTGTCAATGGGCGAGCCGTACCACTCGGTCACCCCATGCGCCGCAGGTGGAAGCGCGCGGGCAGGAGAGGCCCCTTCGGTCCCTAAAGAACTCGCCACAGAGCTGACAGCGGATGTCCTGGACCGGCTCAGCCCAGGAAGCTGCAGAGACAGGAAGAGGAAGATGGAAGGGGGAAGGGGCCCAGGCACGGGGTGCCAAGCACCCCTAATGGTGGGTGGGAAAACTGGGCTCCCTCCTCTAGGCCCGCCCCCCGGACAGGCTGGTGCTGATCTAGTGCCCTTCCCAAAACAACCTTCTTCCGGGTCTGACTTACGTGCCTCGGACCTAAACCAGGCCCGGTTTCCGGCCCTTTGCAGGCCCCAAAGAGCCCTCTCCAAGGGCCCGTTGAGGCAAGTGTGGGCCCAGCCCATCCAGCTCCTTGTGGCAGAACTTGTGGGCGTGACTGCAATCACCGTCAGTTACTAACCCCCCCCGGCCTCCGTCCAGCCAGATGTAGGGAGCAGGGACTTAGCAACTCCATCTCAGGGGGAACAGGACCCTTGCCTTGGCTCTCCTGGGCATCCAGGTGGGCCCCGGGCACTTCCATCCCTGGCCTAGTCCCAGGTTTCTGAGTGTCTCTGGCCATTGTGGACCTGAGTACACGGTTTGGCTCCTCCCCCCTTCCCTCAGGGGACACTTACCTAGGTTCTGGGGTGCCTTGTCCTCTGAGGTGACCGGCCCATCAGATGGGCGTCCTTTATCCTGCAGGCCTACAACCAACGTCTCCTTTTGATCTCCACTCTCCTCGGTTCGGACTTGAGTTTTCTCCTGAAGGGTGGTGCCGACCGGAACTTCCTCCGAGCAGTTGGGTGAGAAGAGGGTGGTTAGTGAGAGGCCCAGGGGTCGCTAGATGGGTCCCACTTCCTGGCAGGGGGGCAGGACGTGGGTTCCCAGCACTTGGAGCCTCCAGGGAGTCACCAGGGCCCCCCATTGCTCGCCCCTGCCTTGGGCCCGGAGGTTGGGTCAGGAGGCCCCCCGGCCTGAGCCTGGGTCTGGCTCTTCAGATTTCGGCCGGGTGTCAATGCGAGTTGTTGATGTGCCACTCCCTCACCCCCATCTCCTGCAGATGGGAGTTCGCGTGGCTTGCCAGACCATGTGCATTATCAAAAAGCTGCCCACAGAGCTCACAGCCGATGTGCTGGGCTGACTCTGTGTCTGATGGAAGACTTTGAGGAGATGGCTCTATGTCTGGGTCCCGGAACGTGGCCAGAGAGCGATCCTGCTTCCCTGGAAGGCCGGCCTCCCCCGACACCCTGGGCTTGGGCTTCTTGGCCAGTGGGGGGGAGAGCAGCAAGGGGCCATGGCCGGGCCAGCCGGGCCAAAACTCAGGCCGCCGGGCTCTGCCTGCCCCTCCGCCGCGCTGGGAGGCGGGTGTGAGATCCCAGTCTATAGGGATCCCTTGGCCTCCGGTGGTCATCCCTGGCTGGGGCAGGTGGGCTCTGGCCTGAGGGGATGGGTCCTTTGTGGTCTCAAAGTGGGCCTCTGGACAAGAGGCCATCAAGCTCTCTGCCCAAATCACCGTCTAAAGACAGGTTTAGGGGCCTTCATCTTCTGGCTGTGGGCACTGTGCCTCGAGGAGCCGGCAGGAGGCTCCTGTCCTCAGAGTTTTTGGGTGGGGAGGCCCCTGAGAAAGCAGGCGGCCCCTTTGAGGAGAGGGGAGCCTGGGGGTGGGAAAGGCCCGTGGTTGAGCAGCCGGGGAGTGACTTGACGGCCTTACTCGGTGCGGGTCTCCGGGGGTCTTTCAACTGCCTTGCTGAGGGTCAACGGGCCATGGCGGGGAGAGGCAGTGCCCCTTTGCAGGAGACCGATTTCTTGGCCTGGGGATGGGACAGGGGCCGGGGCCGCCCGTTTTCCCTTCTGCTGCCTCCTTTCAGGGGCTGGTCGGTGGGAGCCCTCGCCGCCTCAGCCTCGGACGGCTCGGGGTGCGACGCCGAGGAAGCGAATGGCGGGAGAGGACATGGCGGCAAAGGTCTGTTTGGGCCTCAAAACTAGCCTCCTGCACAGCGTACACAACGGTCTCTGGCTTTGGGGCCGGGGCCCTGGTTTGCTCTGGCGGGGACCCTCCGAGGACATCTCGCTACCCGAGGCGCAGGGTGGCCTGCCCAGTGGCCTGGGGAGGATGGGGAGAGTCTCGGTGGGAGTGGGGGCGAGGCGGCTCCTCAGCCACCGAATCTTTTCCTCGGGGGCTAGAACTGGGCGGCCCCGGCCCATCCTACCCCTGCTCCGGCTCCGGCTCGGCTCCTGGCTCGCCGCCCCACCGCCCTCGTGGTGCGGAGCAGCAAGGAACGAGAGGCGGAAGTGTGTCGCCTGAAGTAGCGTCGGCGGCTGAGGAGCGTGGGCGGCGACGTCGGCGTCGGGGTCGGGCTGCGCTCGTGTATGTGCGCGCGCCTGCTGCCTTCGCCGCGCCCCTCCGCCGAGCATCTTTGCCCCCACCCCATCCCGTGGGCTTTTGTCGCTCGGGCGCTGGTCGGTGGGCACGCGGGCGGCCGCCTCTGGCCAGAGTATACTTGGTTTTTGTTTTGTTTGTTTGTTTTCAATTTTTATCATAGCTTTTATTGACAAGTTGTGTGCCTGGGTAATTTTTCAGCATCGACAATTGCCAAACCTTTGCTTCCAATGTTCCTCCTCCTCCCCCCATGGCAGGATGTTAATTAAATACATGTGAAACAGGCTAAAATATAAGTTCAATGCGACGTAAGCGCACGTGCCCTAACGCTTGTTTTGCTGCACGACAAGAATCGGGCTCTGACATAGCGCCCCATGAGCCTGTGGGGATCAGAAGGGCGGGCAGGCACACGGAGGGACTGGGCATCCCTCCGAGTGCTGAGGCCTGCGGTTGTTTACAGAAACGCGCACGTTGCCCCGCGAGCACCGCTGTCTGCAGCGCGGGCGGCGGGTCTGTGGCCCTGAGGCCGATTTCTGCTCCTCTGAGTTCTGCCCGCCTGGCCTCGGGCCTCTTAGCTCTCCTCAGGGCGAGGCGGCACCGACGTACAAAGCGCCCTTCAGCTCTCCGCGGCGCTGGGCGCCCGCTGTGGCGGGGCGGCAGAAGCAGGGCCCCGGGGGTCACGTGGACACTGTTACAGGTTCTCGGGGCTTCCCCCCTTAGCCAGGTCCTCAATCGCCCCCCCCGGGAGGGCGCCCCCTTGTGGAGACCAAGGACAGAGAACACACGGGGAGGTGGTTGTTGGAGACTCCCAAGGGACAGAAAGGTCAGAGAACCGTCATGGCGGGCAAGAATCCAGACCCCCCCCCATAGCGATGGGTCACAGACCCCCACGGAGATCAGGGACAGGACCCCTCTGTGCGTGCGTGTGTGTGTAGTGGAAGGACTTCCAGCAGGTGACGTAGTAAAGATAAGGTGAAGAACTTCCGCAGCTGGAACCTCCAAGCACGTTTAACTTCCTCTTCTGTATTTTAATTTCTCGAGGTCTCTGTGAGCTGGGAGTATGTTGAGCGGTAGCCAACATGTACTTAGAGTTTAGACCTAAGACCAACGCCCGAGGCAGAGATGCTCAGGGAGAAGCGGAATCGAAGACAAATAGGAGAAAGAGTCCTGACGCGCCAGCGGCGGGGCGGGGGGCGGGGCGGCGGTCTGAAAAGTCACACGTGTTCCCGAGGTGAGCTTGGAAAGTCTGGGCTCTATTGGCTGGGTCAAGGGAGGCCGCGGGACTAGCCCTCCTAGAAGCTGCTTTGGCGGACGGCTACTGACCCAGCGGGAAAGCGCTTTCTAAGGAGACCCTGGGGGGGGGGGTTAACGAAGGGCCTCCGCTAATAACTTGGTTTGAGACCAGGTTGTAAAATGGGGCAGGAGCGTCCAAAGACGTATGTGGGGACGTTAGCTAGGAACCTCAAGAAAACAGAGCCCCGGGTCTGTGTGTGTGTCTGTTCGCCTGCTCATGCTTCTCTCCGTGTCAGAAGTTAGCGAGCGCATCGGAGATGAGAGCCCAGCCTCTGGGTTGCAGGCAGTGGGTTAGGCAGGAAAGGTTGGCACAACCTTGCTCTCTCTGCCTCTCCCTCTAGCGAACAGCTTCAGCTTTGGGGGGAGAAGGGGCAGGAGGGAGAGAAGGAAAAAACGTTCAAGGTCGAGCAAGGATTCGGCGCTTAACTGCTGGCTCACTAAAGGAAAGAAGATGGAATGGAAGATCTAGGCAGATCTCAGGAAATCTCACGAACTAAAGTATGGGTTGATTTTAAAGTAATTCTAAGTTGGTATGTTGGGAACAAGAAGCTGCAGGTATTGGAAGCGAGGAATAAAATAGATTGAGAGGTAAAATACTGACACGGGGCCTCTCTGACTTGTTGGACCTGTGGGAAAACTAACGTGTTTCTAAAATTGTGCCAGGAGAAGAACGAAAATCATTAGTAGCAAGTTTGCTTCTTGGAGTTAGAGAACAGAGAGTTTAAGGAGGCTAAACTGAATTGTTTGCCTGCAACATTTGATTAAGAGTTCTGGGAACTTACTATATTTTAAAGAGGTTCTATCATTTTGAAATTGAAATAAAATTGAAATTGGGGGAAATAATTTTGCTGTAACCTTGCACATGTTAGAATATTCTGGGTAAAAATCTTAAAAATTGTTTGCATATTGTGGCCTTTACAACTGAAGAGAAAAACTTTTCTTTTTTTATTATTTGGTTGGACTTCAAATTGAAATTCAAAAGTATTGTTACTAAACAAAATGCCAGTACTTTACCTGGGGGGGGGGTCATGTTTCCATCTCCCTATTTCAATGGTATATTGCTTTGTAAAAGTGTTGGGTAATTGGTAAACTATATTGTAACTTTTATGAAATTTGGTTCAAAATTAATTGTGAATCTTAAAGTTTAAAGTTTTAAAAAAAGGTGATTTAAAGACAAGGGAAAAGAGACATTGATTTGCAAAAGCAATTAGTAGTTTCAATGCAGCATCTAGTCAGAAGGGTCACAAAGAGATGGGATGTGTTTTTGCAGGGGGAGAGAGCAGTGGAAAGCTTCAGCCCCTTTTGGCTGGAGAAACCTAACTCTTTTAATGGGACACACTGCTCTTACAAGATGTTAATTGATTGAGCATTTGTTTCTTTAGATACATAATGGTTTTTGTGTTTAAAGAATATGATCAGAAATGTGATAGATACTTTGAAAGGGTTATTTCAAAAAGGTTTAATTGATGTTTTTAAGAACTTTTCAGATTCTTTTATATAAAAATAGGAAGGTTAATTAACTGTATTGATGCCAGTTATTTAAAAGGGACTCCAAGGATAACAGTTTTTGCCTCTGTCCTTTTGAAAATGTTTTTGTTGTGGACAATATGTAGTTTGGGATTTTTCTATGTATTGGATATTTTTTAAAAAAATGATTGCTATAATATTCAATTTATGGACCATCTACTTGGGTATATAAGAATTGTGTGAGCATTCTGGGATCAATCTCTTATTGTTAAAAGTCTTACAATATATACATGATCCTCTTGTGGCAGGGAAGAAAGGAGTGACCTTGTCCGAGTCACTATCAGTTTGTTAAATTATTTAGGGACACGGGGACTGAGAACTTCTTAAGACAAATTGCAATTTGTGAAACGTGAGGTAAAATATTTAAGTAAAGAGAAAAAGAGACTAGACTCTGTATGGGTGGAGGGGATTCTTGGAATTCCTAAGGCTAGGACAAAAAAGAGCCTCTGGAAATTTCTAGGATTGCTGGGATACTGTAGAACCTGGACTGATGAAAATGCATTATTAACAAGTCTTTAGATACTCATTTGTTAGAAGAGAAACCAGATACAGTGCAATGGGATCCAGAAGGAGAACAGAGTTTTGAACAACTCAAACGGGCATTGATTTCAGCCCCTGTATTACTTTTGCCATCGTTAGAAAAGCCTTTTCATTTAAAACAGGGTGCCTTTGGGAGTATTGGCACAATTAAGGGGAGGGCAGCGACACCCAGTAGCCTTTCTGTCAAAAATGTTAGACCCAGTGGCAAAGGGATGGCCTGTTTGTATTCAAGCAGTGGCAGCCACGGCACTTTTCGTAGAAGAAAGTCGGAAGTTAACCTTTGGGGGCGGTTTAATAGTGAGTGTCCCCACACCAAGGTCGATCAATTCTGAATCATAGGGCTCGGAGGTTGGCTAAGGATTTTAAAATATGAAGCAATTTTTACTGAAAGAGATGATTTGGTTCTCTCACCAGACCATGACCTTAATCCAGCCATGTTCTTATCTGCTTCCCTGAGGAACACGTGTCCCTTGAACATGATTGTCTAAATGTGACTGATTACCAAACTAAGCTTAGGGAAGATTTCCAGGAGGCCCTTTGTTAGAAGGCTCAATGGTTCATAGATGGCTCACAAGTAGTTAATGGGGAAAAGGAAAATGGATATGCTATTGTTTTTAATTATTATTATAATAACTTTTTATTGACAGAGCCCAGGCCAGGGTAATTTTTTTTTACAACATTATCCCTTGCACTCACTTCTGTTCCGACTTTTCCTCCCATCTTCCACCCCTCCCTAGATGGCAAGCAGTCCTATACATGTTGAATATGTCGTACTTCGATATGCTATTGTTGATGGGGAGGACTTATTCTGGTTCAAGCTGGATCCTTGCCAAAAGAGTGCTCAGCTCAAACTTGTGAATTATATGCATTAAATAAGCTCCTAAAATTGCTTGAAGAAAAGAAATGGAATCGTGTATATATATGGATTCAAAAGATGCCTGGGGAATTGTTCATCTATTGGGGAAAATATGGGAGGAAAGGGGAATGGTAACAGCAAAGGGAAGGGATTGGCACACAGGGCATTGGTCAATGAAATTCTAACTAACTTATGTTACTAAGAACGTTGCAGTGATTTGTGTGCAGGGGCACCAAGAGGAGATTCATTTGAGACAAGGGGAAACTGCTTTGCCGATGAGGAGGGGAAACGGGCTGGAGAAGAGGAATCTGTAAGTAAGGAAGAGATGATGGTGCTAATTCTGGCATTTCTGCCTCCAAAGCCTCTACTTTCCCTTACCCAGAAGAGAAGCAGGAAATCCAAAACCTTGGCACTCAGGAGGATAAAGAGGGGCCCTGGCTCCTCCCTGACAGCAGAGAGGTACTGGACCACAGCAGGTATGAGACATGTGCTCCCACATTTACATTAGGGAAGTCATTGGGATGTTCAAGGCCTTGTGATGTGGTGCTGACTAAGTCTGTGGCACCAAGCTTGTACACAATAGCAGGCAATCAGTAGGGTGTCCTGTTTGTCAGAGGGACAAAAAGGGCGGCCCAATGACAAGTCCAGAAAGGAGGAAGGCCCCTGGTATCAGGCCTTTCCAAAGCTTCAGGTGAACTTTACTGAACTGCCACCAGTTGGGGCTTCTCAAATACCTGTTGGTCATAGTGGACCATCTGACCTCATGGGTGGAAGCCCTCCCTCTGCCCTAGGCAACTGCCCTGGCAGTCGTAAAAGTCCTCCTTGAGCATATATCATTCCAGGGTATGGGATGGTGGAGCGGGTAGATTTGGAACAAGGCACCCATGTCACAGTTAAAATCCTCTAATCTGTGGCCTGAGCTCTAGAAATATCCTGGGACTTACATACCCCGTGACCTCCACCCTCATCAAGTAAAGTGGAAAGGTTGGATAAGGAAATTAAATAGCAACTGACTAAGTTGGCTGAGACACAATTGCCCTGGACCAAGTGCCTTCTCCTTGCCTTCTTAAAATTAGAACAAAACTCAGGAGGGATGTGGGATTATCACCCTATGAGTATTGTATGGTCACCTTATCCAAAAGGGATTCAAAAATTCTTCCTTGATCCAATATTTGAGACCAAGGATTTGTTTTTTAAGGAAATATGTCAGGTCTGTACTGCAACATCTGAAAACTTTACAACTAAAAGGGCTTATTGCTCAGACTCCTCCCTTTAGGATTCACAGCACATAACTTCTAGCCTGGAGACTGGGTCCTGGTTCGGACGTGGAAGGAGGACAAGCTGAGCTGAGAAGGACCTTTCCAGATCCTGTTGACTTCAGATACGGCGATACGCACCAAAGAGAGAGGTTGGACACATCACACTGGAGTCAATGGTCCCGTGGACGCGCCAAAGAAGTGGGCAGTAGAGACTGATCCAGGAACCTTGAAAGTGCGGCTGAAATTACAGGAAACTTAGCAAAGACTGATGAATTTTGCATGTAAAATCTTTTGACTCGTCTCATTTGGGGAGCTCTCTTGGGACTTTTTCTTGTTTGTATTATATATTACATTTTGCTGAACTGTATTGTTAGGAATTGGGGATATTATATACCTTTAGGAAGAATGGGGTGTGAACCAAACCCAAGGGGTTGGAGACTGTGTCTTGTATATGCATGTATGATTTTATGCGGGCACACCTTTTGTACTGGTACCTCAAGAGCAGGAGGTATGAAAATACCTTTTCAAACTTAATCCAAACAGTAGCCACTAGCTTAAACTTGACTGACTGCTGGATATGTGGGGGGACCCAAACAACTCACACGATGGCCCTGAGTACCTGTCCCTTTATTTCCAGCCTGTGTATTGAGTAATAGATCAGTTGTACATGATGGTACAGGATTTTGGTCAGATCAGGAGGAACATCAGTGGAAACTAACTAATGCTGTCCCAGGAGGACATGGTTTAAATCAAACAGGCACAGGGCCTTGGATGGGAGGAAGTGAATGCAAATGGACTTTTACCCACTGCTAAGGTAGAAGGTGGATATTGAATAAAACAAGTATTGTTTGTGGCGATGGGTCAGTGATTAAATGTACTCATCCACATGCAGTAGAAGGTAGTAAAGAATGCTTGAGGGAATTTAGAAAGAAACCAACTTGTCAAACACCCTGAGATTGATGGACATGTTTAAGGTCAAACAGTACAAAGCCAGGTACTGCTAGTACTGGAATGGGATGGAAGTGGGAAAACGGTAATGGAACTATTAGAAAAATGTTTGGTAACTTTTGGAGCAATATAGATTTTACTGGGGAAAATGACTGTCATTGCACTTGGATGCCTGAAAAGCATCTTTGGAAGCATAATTCAAAAACCATGAAAGGGGGACCGTTAGGCCCATGGGATGTTATATATTTCCCACCCTCAACAGGAGTTTTTATCTTCTGGCATGAGAAAAACCCAGCTTTAAGGGGACACTCTTGGATTTATGGCCAGATGGCATATACTCACCTCCCAAGGAATTGGACTGGGAGCTGTTATATAGGTACAATAAGGCCCAAGTTTTTCTTCCTTCCAGAAGATAGTGACAAACAATTAGGAATATGACTAACATAGATACTTCTCTGATTCAAACAGGCGATGCTAATGGATGGGAAATACATGACCCCCAGAAAGAATCATCAAAGAGTATGGGCCAGCCACATGGGCTCAGGATGGAGCTAAGGGTATAGGACACACACACACACACACACACAACACACACATAATATATATAGGTTAATTAGATTACAAGTAGTTCTGAGATAAAAGATAACAACTAACCACATTGCTCTAGGCTCTTGATTTGCTGGCCAATCAAGCCACTCAAACACGAGAAGCTGTTTTACAGCATCGACTAGTTTTAGATTATTTGCTAGCAGAGGAAGGAGGGGTCTGTGAAAAATTAAATTTGTCCACTTTTTGCACACAAATCGATGATAATGGGCCAGTGATAAAAGAAATTACAAAAGGCATTCGCAGAATAGTTCATGTGCCTGTACAGGAATGGAAATTCCCTTTTTCTAATAGTTGGTGGTCCTGGTTTGATGGTAGCTGGTGGAAACGACTTTTATGGTATGGACTATCAGTGGTATTATATTGTTACCATTATGTTTACAATGTATAATTACATTAATAACCAGAATAGTTCAACGGTCCCTATCGAAATTATTGCATCCAGAGGATGCTATTAAGATGATGATTCTCCAGAAAAGAGGCTGGAGGGTGCTGGAAGGAGAAAATTCTGATGTGAACTTGACAGAAATGTGTAAGTCTGTTAACTGACTTTGAGCAATGTGTAAGTTCTTCATAGACTATATGATAAAAATCATTTACATATTAGAAGGGGGGAGTGTGTGTGTGTGTGTGTGTGTGTGTGTGTGTGTAGGAAGAACTTCCAGCAGCTGAACTTCCAAGGACGTTTAACTTCCTCTTCTGTATTTTTAGTTTCTCTAGGTCTCTGTGACCTGTGTGAATATGTTGAGTGGTAGCCAACATGTACTTAGATTTTAGACATATGTATTTAACCTCAAATGATGACATTTATCGCTGTTCAGGTTACCAACATCTGAACAATTAGTTGCCTGATGTATGGTTCCTCCCAGAACTAGGGAATTCGTGCTGCTGCACAAATGACATCCAATTAAGGGGTGGGGGTGGGGTGGCACCTATCTCTTAATGTTCTCCAACTCATGATGTAATCCTTTGTATCTAAACCCTATAAAACTGTCTACCTCATCCCCTTCTTTAGCCCTTCTACCGTGAGCTCTCTCTCTTTCCTCCTCACGGTGGAACTGCTCATTCTCATGAGAATTAATTAAATAAACAACTTTTCTGCTTTTTACTTTGAGAGGTCTCTGAGTAGTCATTTTTGGATAGGATTTTTTATCCCTCACACCTCCCATGGAGACCGACAGCCCCCCATAGAGATCAGTCACAGACCCGCCCCCAAGGAGATCAGGGACAGAGTCCCACCACTAAATGTGAAGCAAACCCACATAGAGATCAGTCACAGACCCCCCTGTGGAGATCAGCCCAGGAGATCAGGGACAGACTGTCCATGGAGATCAATCACAGACCCCCCCCCCATACAGATTCATCACACACACCCTCCCCATGAGATCAGGGATAGACCCCCCCATGGAGATCAGTCACAAACCGCCTTTGGAGATCAGGGATGGACCCCCCATGGAGATCAGTCAAACAACCCCCACATAGAAATCACAGAAAGACCCCCCCATGGAGATCAAGGACAGATTTTCACCAATAAATGTGAAGCAAACCCCCCATAGCAATCAATCAAAGACCCCCGTGAGATCAGAACAGACCCCCATGGAGATCAGTTAGTGATCCCCACCCATATAGATCAAGGACAGAGTCCCAGCAATAAATGTGAAGAAAACCTCCATAGAGATCAGTGAGACCCCGCATAGAGATTGAGTCACAGACTCCGCTCCCATGGAGATCAGGGACAGACCTTCCCATATAGATCACTCAAAGACCCTCCCCATAGAGCTTAGTCACAAACACCCACCATGGAGATCAGTCAAACACCCCCCTCCATGAAATCAAGGACAGATTCCCACCAATAAATGTAAACAAACAGGGACAGGGACAGGAGAACAGGGACAGCCCCTATAGAGATCAGTCACAGACCCCCATAGAGATCAGTCACAGCCCTCCCTTGCATGGAGATCAAGGACAGTCCCCATAGAGATCAGTCACAGACCCCTCCATGGACATTAGACGACCCCCCACATGAAAATCAGGGGCAAAGACCCTCCTGGAATCAGGGTCACAGACTCCCCAGGGGCAGAGACCCTCCAGGCCAATCAAGGACAAGTCCCCATGGACATCAAATTCAGAGACCACCTCAAAACAAGCTCTCAAAACCCAGGGAAATCATGGTCAGAGACCCGCTATGGAGATCAGTGCCAGAAACCCCACCAGAGACAGAGACCCTCATGGAGATCTGGTTTAAAATCCCCAGGGCAGCGACCCTCCATGGACATCAAGAACACTGACCCCAAAGGAAACCACAGCGTGAGATCCACTAAGAGATGAGGCACAGAAAGCTGAAGATCAACAAAAGAAGAGATGGTGAAGGCAGCTGCACGGTATGTAGCCACGAGGGCAGAAATTTATAGGAAAATTAGGGCAAAGATCAGGGTCTAGGGGTGTCGGCCTGATTTCCATGAAGGGTCTCTGCATTGATCTCCATGGGGGTAGGACTGATCTCCCTGTGAGTTTTAATATGGGGGTCTTGAACCTTGATCTCCATGGGGATTTTAATCTGCTCATAATGGCTCTCTGAATCTGAGGATCCTAGGGTTCTGTGACCTTGATTTCTTTTTTTTTTCTTTGTTATAATAACTTTTATTGAAGAATCCACGCCAGGGTAATTTTTACAACATTATCCCTTGCACTCATTTCTGTTCCGATTTTTCCTCTCTCCCTCCACCCCGTCCGTAGATGGCAAGCAGTCCATATATGTTGAATATGTACAGTATATCCTAAGATACAATATATGTGTCAAGAACCAAACAGTTCTCTTGTTGCTCAGGGAATTGGATTCGAAGGTAAAAAACCCGGAAGAAAACCAAAATGCAAAGTTTACATTCATTTCCCAGTGTTCTTTTGTCTGGTGTAGCTGCTTCTGTCCATCCTTGATCAATTAGAACTGAATTATATCTTCTCTTTGTCAAGGAAATCCACTTCATCAGAATCCATTCCATACAGTATCGTTGTTGAAGTATATAATGATCTCCTAGCTCTGCTCATTTCCTCAGCACACCTTCATGTAAGTTCTCAAACCTCTCTGTATTCATCCTGCTGGTCATTTCTTACAGAACAATAATATTCCATCACATTCATATACCACAATTTAAACCGTTCTCCAATTGATGGGCATCCATTCATTTTCCAGTTTCTTACCACTACAAACAGGGCTGCCACATTTTTGGCACATACAGGTCCCTTTTCCCTTCTTTAGTATTTCTTTGGGGTATAAGCAGTAGTAGCACTACTGTAATGAATGCACAGTTTGATAACTTTTGGCATAATTCCAGATTGTCTCAGAATGGTTAGATCGTTCAATTCCACCAACAATGCATCAGTGTCCCAGTTTTCCCAATCCTCAACATTCATCATTATTTTTTCCTTCATCTTAGCCAATCTGACAGGTGTGTTAATTATCTCAAGAGTTTCTTAATTTGCATTTCTCTGATTAATAGTGATTTGGAACCTCTTTCATATGAGTGGTAATGGTTTCAATTTCATCATCTGAAAATTGTCTGTTCATATCCTTTGACCATTTCTCATTTGGAGAATGGATGATTTCTTATAAATTAAGTCAATTCTTATATTTTGGAAATGAGGCCTTTATCAGAACCTTTAACTGTGAAGATGTTTTCCAGTTTATTGCCTCCCTTCTAATCTTGTTTGCATTAGTTTTGTTTTAAAAGCTTTTTAATTTGATGTAATCAAAATTTTCTATTTTGTGATCAATAATGAGCTCTAGTTCATCTTTGGTCACAAATTTCTTCCCTCCTCCAAGGTCTGAGAGAATCTCGTTCTTTATCTAAATCATGGACCATTTGTCTTATCTTGGTATAGGTGTTAAGTGTGGGTCCATGCCTAATTTCTGCCATACTAATTTCCAGTTATCCGGCAGTTTTTGTGTGACCTTGATTTCTAGGTGTCTATGACCATGATTACATAGAGAATCTGTTTGTGATCTCACTTACGACTTCTTACTCTGATCTCCATGGTGGGGTCTCTGGACCCGGTCTCCCTAGGTTGCCTTTGTCCCGGTCCTCCACGGGGTCTCTGCCTCAGATTATCCAAAATAGTTTCTAACAAGAACTCCATGTGGGACCTTGGCATTGATTCCATAGGTGTTGGTGTTTTTCTCTTCTTTAAAATAATAAAGGTTCTCTTGGGGAGAGAGTTTCTCTGGAGGTTTTCTGGGGCAGCTTTGTTTCAGTTACAAGTAAATAATCATCCAAAATCACAGCCAGCTGATAATAGTCCTTCAACATAGCCGTTAGTTTTCTTAGAGGCCTATCTTCCTGCTTGGTTCTAAGAGTCTTGCAGCTTTGTCTTGCTCCTGCCTCTGCTTCTTCAGCCTCCAGCCAGTACCAAGGTGGAAGATGAAAATGAATTTCTCTTGCCTCGAGAGAGGGCTTGAAGGCTTCCTCCCAGGTGCTCCTCTCCGACCCAGTCAATGTTCCCAAGTAAGACCTCTCAGGTGGCTCACTGGAGCTATTTTATGCTGCTTCTCTGGAGTGGGATTGTGGGATATCTCCCAGCGTGCTCTCTGGCCCTAAGAGTTCAAGGGAGGTGTGTATTCGGTGTCTCTTTCTAAACCCTGAAATCTCCAAACATGTGAACTCCAATGAGTACTTAAATATTTCTTGCTTCTATGAGCTCTCTAAAGGTGTGAACACAAGCATTGTTTCTATCAGTTGTACTAGTACCTTGTTTCAAGTTCTGGCCCAAAATATCTCCTTCTAAGATCAAATCAATCATACTGAACCATGCCAAATTAGATAATTATTGTCTCTATCAACTCCAATGGCTAACACTTTGTAAAGATTCAACATATGGAAGTACCCTGACTTCAAAGTGGTGCTGCGACCTTGATGTCCATGGGAGGTTCTGCTACAATATCCATTGGGGATTGCCCTTATTTCATGGAGGTCTCTACCCTGATTTCTTTTTTCATGTTTTCAAAATAAATTTAATTTTTTTATTAAAGATTTTATTTTCACAACATCTCGGACAGTTTCTCAACATAGACTCTTGCATAGCCTTGGTTCCAAACTTCCCCTATATTTACACATGTTAAAATATGTTGGACATTCAATATATTAAACATATTTGCCAATTATCTTAAGGGTCTTGTTCCCAGGTGGGGTTTCTGACACTCATCTCCATATGGGTTCTTTGACATGACCCTCATTTTTATGTTCGGTCCATGCATTTTGTTCTCCTGAGACATCTGTGTCCTTGATGTCCATGTAGGAATCTCTACCCCTTCGTATATAGGTTCAGGGGTCCTCAAACTTTTAAATAGGGGCCAGTTCACTGTCCCTCAGACTTTGTTTTGTGGGCCTTTAAATAAAGAAACCTCATGGCCCTGGGTGGGGGGATAAACGTCCTCGGCTGCCGCATCTGGCTCGTGGGCCGTAGTTTGAGGACCCCTGGTGTATATGATCCTGATTTTATGTGGGGACCTCTCCCTGTTTCTCCATGTTGAGTCTTTGCATTAGATTTTCATGGAGGCTTCTACCTTGATTTTTTGTGGGTCCTGACTATGATCTCTATATTTAATCTGTCTGGATCTCACGTGGGGGCCTTTGGCCTGTTTTCCGGGGAGGGCTCTCTACCCCGATCTCCATGGGTTCTCTACCCCTGATCTCTAAGGGTCTTGTGACCCTGACGTCCATGAGGTTTCTGTCCCAGTTTCCATGGGTGTCTGCTCTCTCCCCATGAGGGTCTCTAGCCCTGATTTCCATGGGGGGCTCTGTCCTCTCTTTCCTTAAGGGTCTCTGCCACAACAACGCTGCCACCTTTTGTTCCTTTCCGTTTCTCTTCCCTTCTTTGTGACCTGATCTTTCCCTTGATCTTGCCTTTGTCTCCACCTCTTGGTCTCCTTCCACCATTCTCTTCTGTTTGGTTGGTCTTTAACACTCTATGCATCCGTGCTTAGTGAACCTCTATGGGGGGTTCTGTGACTAATCTCCATGGGGTTTTTATGGTCGGTCTCCGAATTTGATCTCCACGGGGGGTCTCTTTAACTGCCATCGACTGACAGTCCCTTCTCCTGGTGGGTCTATGATCAGTGGATCACCATCAGGAGTCTCTGACCTCATCTCCGTGGGGGGGTCTCTCACCATTACCTCCATAGACGGTCTGTCTCTGAATCTGATCTCTCTAGGGGGGGGGTTGTGACCCCTGATCTCCAAAGGGGTCCTATGATCCTGATCTACATGAGGGGTCTCTACCCCTGAGTATTTCTGTCTCTCATCACCATGGGGGTCTCTCACCCTGATTTCCTTTGGGGCTCAGTGCCTGCGATCTCCATCAGGGTCTCTCTCTAGTCCTGATCTCTATGGGAGTTCTCTACCCCTGATCGCCAAAGGGGTTCTGTGATTCTAATCTTCATGAGGGATCTCTTCTAATATCCATGGAGGGGTCCACTCGCATCGCCATAGCGGTATCTAGTACAGATTTCCATGTAGGCTCCAGGACCCCCTTATGGAGACTAGAAGCACAGACCTCCCACAGAGATTGGTGTTGGAGACCCCACACTGAGATTAATGGTAGCGAGCCCTCATGGAAATCAAGGTCAGACACCCCCCATACCGGAATAAGGGTTTACCCCTTCCATAGAGATCAGAGACAGACCCCCCCTAAATATCAGTGTCAGAGACCAATTTTGAGATAAGGATCAGAATTCCCAAAGAGATCATGGTCCTGACCCTCCATGGGCAGAGCCCCTTATGTAGACTGGCTCAATACCCCCACGGAAATCAGGGACTGACCCCCATGTAGATGAGACTTAGAGTCAAATACAGAGACAACCCCCCATAGAGAACAAACTCAGAGCCCACCCTTTGAAAATTAGGGTCAGAGAACTCCCGAAGAGAGCAGGGTCAGACACCATGTATGAAGATCAATGTCAGAAAGCACCCCAGGAAAGAGACCCCCTGATGAACATCGAGGACAGAGTCCTCCATGTATTTCACATAGTGAGATGAATGAAGAGATGAGGGATGGGAAGCTGAAGACCAACAAAATAGAAGCGATGGTGGAAGGGGGAGAGTGAGGGGCAAAGATTCACGTGGAAATTAGGGAGAAGAGCAGGTCGAGGAAGAAGAGAGAAATGTGTGAGGAATACAAGGTGGCAGGGTTATTGTTGCAGACTCCAAGATGAAGATCAGGAGCAGAGACCCTCCTCCAGGAAAGAGAACCCCATGAGATCAAGTGTAGAATCCCCTCCTGGAGATTGGGGCAAAGAACCCCATTTGAAATCAGAGACAGACCCTTTATGGAGATCATGGTAAGAGATCCCCATAGAATTTTTTTTTATTTAATAGCCTTTTATTTACAGGTTATATGCATGGGTAACTTTACAGTATTAACAATTGCCAAACCTCTTGTTCCAATTTTTCACCTCTTACCCCCCACCCCTCCCTAGATGGCAGGATGACCAGTAGATGTTAAATATATTAAAATATAAATTAGATACACAATAAGTCTACATGACCAGATCCCCATAGAATTCAATGTCACAGACCCTCCCCAGGGAGATCAGATTCAGAGACTCATGATGGAGATCAGAGTTCAATATCCCCCGGCCTCGGAGCCCCTTATGGAGACTAAGGGCTGAGACCTCACATGGTGATTAATGTTGAAGTCCCTACATGGGGAGAAGTGGCAGACCCCTCCAGACCCTTCCCAGAGAAATCAGGGCTAGAGACCCCTATGAAAATCAGAGGCAGAACCCTCTTGATATCTGGGTCAGAAACCACCCCTGGACATCAGGGCTAGAGACCCTCTATGGAGGTCAGAGACAGATGTCAAAGGAATCATGTTCAAAGACCTCCCAGGAGGTCCAGGACTCAGACCCCTTATGGAGAACTTGCAGGGGACACCTTGTGGAGATCAGGAGCAAAGACCCTCCATTGTAATCAGGGACAAACTCCCTATTGAGATCAGGGCCAGAGAACTCTTGTGGAGAACAAGGCAGACCCCCCCATGGAGATCGGGCAGAGACACCCCATGGAAATCAGGGCCGATATCCTTAAGGAGATTAGTGACAGAAATCCTTCCAGGGATGGAGACCCCTCATTGCAGATCAAGTTCACAGACCCGCCCCTGGGGCAAAGACCCCTATAAGCATCAAAGACAGGAAACCCCCCCACCATGGAGATCACAGTGTGAATCCACTGAGAGATGAGAGATAAAGAGCTGAACAATATTAAAAAAGAAAAGATGGTGGAAGGGGACAGAAGAGTGTGTGGAGATGACAGGCAAAGATTTACAGGGAAATTAGGGGGATAAGGTCAGGTCATGAGGAAGGGAAGAGAACCATGTAAGATTTAATAGATGGCAGGGTTACTGTGGCAGAGAAGCCCCCAAATAGGTCAGTGACACAAACACCCCATGGATATGAGGGACTGAGATCCCACATGCAGATCTGTGTCAGAGATACTTTGTGGAGATCAGGGCCCAGGGCCGCCCACGGGCAAAGAACCCTGTGATCATCAGGACCAGGATCACACCAAGAAGATCAAGGGCAGAAGTCTCCCATGAAGATTAAGTGTAGGAACAAGCCCTGGACATCAAGAACAAAGATCCCTCATTGTGGTGGTCTAAGAAAGACTCTCCACTGAGAGCAGGGTCAGAGAACCCCTGTGGAGATCAATGACAGAGTTGGTCCTTGAAGATTAAATTAAGACTGACCAGAAAAATCAGGGTCACAAATTACACATGGACATCACGGGTAGAGACCTCCCATGGAGGTCAGGCACACAGGTCTGTAGTAGACATAAAGGTGACAGACCCGCCATCAAAATCAGAGCCAATAACCCCCCATGGAGAACAGGGTAACAAACCCCCCATGGAGAACAGGGACAGACATCCGCATGGAGATCAGTGGCAGAGCCCCCATGGAAAACAGGGACAGATTGTCCACATTGAGGTTCGTGTCAGAGTCCCAGTATAGAGATCAGGATCCAATACCCTCCAGGTACAGGGAATCTCTATGGAGATCAGGTTAGGAGTGTCACCATGAAGATCAGTGGCATTGACCCCCTCCTCCAGGAAGATCAGAGGGGAGACCCCATGGAGTTCAGAGCAGACTTCCCATGGAGATCAGAGGGATAGAGCCCCTATGGAAATCAGGGTCAGAGACCTCCCATGGAGATCAGGGTCAGAAACACCCCATGGAAATCAGAGCAGAAACTCCATGGAGATCAGTGGCAGAGACCCACATAAGAATCAGGGTCAAAGACACTCCCCATTGAGATCAGAGACAGACCTCCTATAAAGTGCATGGTCAGAAATCCACCATGGAAGAGACACCCCTTTCTAGAACGCCCATGGGCAAGACCTCCATGGACATTAAGGACAGAAATCCCCATGGAGATCAAGGGTCCAATATCCAAGAGCCCCCAAAGAGAGAGCAGGGGCAGAGACCTCACATAGAGATTAGTGTTGCAGTCCCTCATGGAGATGAGTGGCAGACCTATCATGGACATCTGGTCAGAGACTCCCCATGGAGATCAAGGACACAGACAAACCATGGAGACCAAAGGCAAAGACCACACATGGAGAGCAAGGTTGAGACCCCACTTGGAAATCAGGAACAAAGGTAGTCCATTGAGGTCAGAGAGACCCCTGTGGTGATCATGGTTATAGACACCCCCATGGAAATCAAGATCAGAGACCTCCATAGAGATCAGGGACAGAGACCTCATGGAGATCAGCGGCAGAGACCGCCCATGGAAAACAGGGGCCAAACTCCACATGAAGAACCGTGTCATAGTCTCAGTGTTGGGGTCAGAGTCCAATATCCCAGGGGCAGAGAATCTCTATGGAGATTACATTTGGAGAGTCACCAGGAAGATCAGAGGCCTTGACACCCCATGAAGATAAGGTGTGGGGACCACCCATGGAGTTCAGAGCAGCCTGCCCATGGAGATCAGGGAACAAGATGCCCCAAGGGCCTAGAACCCCAATGGAGATCAGGGACAGAAACTCACATCATACTATGATGATCAGGGGCGGACACCTCATGAAGTTCAGGGACATATAGCCCCATCATGGATACAATGGTTATAAGTCCCCTGGGTCAGAGACGCTCCACGGACATCAAGGTCAGGAGCCCCTTGGAGATTAGGGAGATAAGATGAAAAAGAGATGAAGGACTGCTTAAAACCAATGATAAAGAAGAGATGGGGAATGGGCAGCACATGTGTAGACATGAGGGCAAAGACGCAGAAAAGTTATGTGGAAAAATCAAGTCATGAGGAAGGAAAGAGAAGTATGTCAGGGATAGAGGGTATCAGGGTTATTGTTGGCAGAGGCTCCATCAGAGAGATTAGGGGCAGACACCCCATAGACATCAAATTGACACTACCCATAAAAATCCCCCATGCAGATCAGGGGTACAGACCTCCCAAGGAAATCAGAGGTACAGAACCCCCACAGATATTGGCTCAGAGAGCCCCTCATGGAAATCAGGGTCAGGACCCCCATGGAGATCAGGGTTAGAGGCCCATCATGGACATCAGGGTCAGAGATCCCCATGGAAATCAGGGTCCAAGATGCACCAAGGGCAGAGCCCACTTACACACACCAGGGACACAGAGCCCCATGGAAATAAGAAAGAGATCCTCCATGGAGATGAGACTCAGAGACCCTCCTTAGAGGTCAGGGCAGACCCTCCATCATTGGCAGAGGCTTTCCATGGAGTTCAGGATCATAGTCACATCATGGAAATCAGGGGCAAAGACCCACATGGAGATCATAGGCAGACCCCATATGGATATGAGTGTCACAGACCCCCTCCCACTTTTATGCAGAAATTCTCCATGGAGATCTGGGTATAAAACCCCTCAGGAGAGAACAACCTTATGGAGCCCAGGGACACAGACCCCACATGGAGATCAGTGGCAGAGACTCCTGGAAAATCTGGATCACAGTAGCCACTGGGAGGGGTTAGAAATCCTCCATGGACATCAAGGACAGGGATCCCCAATAAAGATCAAGGTCCAATAACCCCAGGGCATAAACCCCTTTATAAAGACCAGGGACAGAGACCCATATGGAGTTTACTGAAGGACTCTCCCCATGGAGATCAGAAGCAGATACCCCCAGAGAAATCTGGGTCACAGAGGCCCCCAAGGGCAGAGACCCTCCCTGGACATCAAGGACAGAGAACCCTCTCCTGCCCCAAAGGTAGACCTTAACTTTAAAAAAAAATAAGTCAAAAGTAAAGAGGACTCTGATGATACACAGCTTCTATGGTGAAACCTTGAGGAGATTTGAAAGGCAGATTGTCTCTAGATGAAGCCCCAAAAGGTGATATTACCTAGTCCCCACTACATAAGGCTCTCCTAGAAGAAATTAAAAAGGATCGCCAAAGAGAACTAGAAGAAAAATGGGGAAAGGAAATGAAAAGTTGGCAAGAGGGTTTGAAAAGGCAACAGAAGAAAATCTGAAGAAAATTCACTACAAAATAGATTTAGTGAAATAAAAAAAGCATATAACTCATTAAAAGATAGATTTGATAAAATGGAAAAGAAAGCAACTCCCAGAAAACAGAATTTGTGAAACAGAAAAGAAAATAACTCCTTAAAAACAGAGAAATATGACGTCACAAAACCTAGGGAGATGAGACTCAGAAATCCATTATGGAAATTAGGGTCAGAGGTCCCCATGGACATAAAGGTCCAATATCCCCAGAGCAGAGCCCCTTATGCAGACAAGGGATACAGACCCCATGAAAACCAGAGACAGACCCCTCATGGACATGAGACTCAGAATTAAAACAGAGACCCTACATGGAGAACAAAGTCAAAGACCGACCATCAAAATTGAGGGGGCTCTCCCCATGGAGATTAGGGGTGAGAGACCATCTATGGAGATATGAGTCAGAAACACCCCCAGGGAAAGAGACACTCCATAAACATCAGGGACAGAGACCCTCATACAGATCAGGGATAGAGACCCTCATGGGATGAGAGCAGATCATCCACATATATTAGAAGCATAGCCTCCCATGGAGGTCAGGGTACAGAGACCACCCATGGAAATCAGAGGCAAAGGCCCTCAATTGAGATGACTAACACACCCTGTACTGAGATCAATGTCAGACACACTCCATGGAGATCAAGGCAGACCATCCCTTAGAGATCAGAGCCAGAGATCCCCTGTAAAGATCAGGGTCACAGACCCACGAGGGGCAGTGAACCACCATGGACATAAAGAGCAGAGAACCCCATGGAAATCAAATTGAGAGACCGCCCATAAAAGTCAGTCTCAAAGAACCTCCATGGAGACCAGTGGCAGAGACCAAGCCATGCAGATCAGGGTCCAATGCCTGGGGCCAGAGCCCCTTGTGGAGACCAGTGTCAGAGACCTTACCTAGAGATTAGTGTTGGAGACTCAGCATGGAGATATCGCCCCCTCGACAGTGCCCCCTTATACAAACAGAAAGACCATGGAGATTTGTGTTGAATCTCCCTATGGAAATCAGTGGCAGAGACACCGCTTGGCATTCAGCTCAGCCACCTCCCGTGAAGATGAGAGGTGGACCTTTCATGGACATCTGGGTCCAAGACCCCTTCCCCATGGAGGTCAGGGATACAGACAAACCATGGAGACCAAAAAAGAGACCACATATGGAGATCAAGGTCGGAGATCCCCTTCTTTGAAATCAGCACAAACTCTCTCAAATGAGATCAGAGACAGACCGCCTATGTAGATCATATTTAGAGACACCCTGGAGGTTAGATCAGAGATCCCAATGGTGATCCACTGATCATAGACCCACTGAGAAAAGAGACCCTTAATGGACGCCAATGACAGAGATCCCTGAATGGAGATTAAATTCAGAGACTGATTATAAAAACCAGGGTCAGAGAATCCCCATGGACGTTGGGGTCAGAGATTTCTTATAAAGATCCCTGTCAGAAAGCCCCTTCACAGTAAAGAGGCCTCCCATGGAGATAAGGGCTACAGATTCCCCCAAGGAAAGAGATCCTCCATGGATATCAAGGACAAAGCCCCACCATGGATTTCTCCACAGGAGATTCACTAACAGATGGTGGATAGAGAGCTGAAGACCTCTGAAGAAGACTGAAGAAAAGAAGAGATGGTAGAAGGGGCAGCAGAATGTGTGGAGATGAGGGCAAAGTTTCACAGGAAATTAGGGAAAAGATCAGGTCATGGAGAAGGATAGAGAATATGTAAGAATAAGGTGCAGGGCTATTGTGGCAGATTCCACCCATGTAGATCAGGTTCTAAGACATGGAAGGGACTGAGAAGCTCTATGAACATCAGGGCAGGAGACTCACCATGAAGATCATAGGCATTGATTCCCCATGAAGATGAGATGCAAGGACATACCATGGAGTTCAGGTTCATAGACTGTCCATGGAAATCAGGGGCAAAGACCACCATGGAGATCACAGGCAGACCCCTCCATAGAAATCAGAGTCACAGAACTTTATGGAGATTAGAGTCAGAGATCCTGCATTGAGATCAGGGTGAGAGACCCTACTTGGAGATCAGAGGAGACCCTCATGGATGTTCGAATCAGAGTTCCCACTAGAGATCAGTGTCAGAGATCCCCATGGAGATCAGAGGTACAAAGCTTACATGAAAATCAGGTATGGAAACCCCATAAGGATGAGTGGACCCCCATGGATATAAGAAGCAGAAACCCCCCATGGTGATCAGGTCACAAGACCCATTTGGCATTTAGGGGTGGAGAACCCTCATAAAATTCAGGGTAGATAACCCCATGGAAACCATGGGCAAAGACCCTCATCTGAGATCAGAGACAGACTGCTTATGGAGTTTATGGTCAGAGACCCCCATGGAGACTATGATCACAGAATCCCTGTGGAGATGAAATTCAGAGATCCTGCATGGAGATCAGGTGCAAGACCCCACAAGCCATCCCCTTATGAATATTAGGGACACAGACTCCCTATTGAGACCAGTGGCAGAGGTCTCCCTCAAAATCTGAGTCACAGCAGCCCCGGGGCAGAGAACCTTCATGAACATCAAAAGAGATTCTCCATGGAGATCAAGGTCCAAAGCTTCCAGAGCGGGGCGTCCTTATAGCGACCAGGAGCAGAGACCTGACATGGAGATTAGTGTTGGCGTCCTCCCACAGACATCAGTGGCAGAGACCTCTCATAGAAATCTAGGCTACAGACTCCCATGGGGATGAGGACAGACCTCCCCATGATTTTTAGAGACCCCCCATGGAGATCAGGGCCCAAAAGCCTCCATGGAGGTCTGTGGAATGCCCAACCCATGAAAATGCCATAAATCAGACCAGCTGTTCTGGCTCTCACAGAAACCATGAAAAGGGAGAGGAAAAGAAAGACAGACACCGGTGTTCTTTCCAAAGTGCTGCCTCTCTCAAGAAGAGACCAGAGACAGAGCTCTTCATTAGCACTGATTGCACTCTTACATGCTTTCTAACCACAATGTTGCTAAGGAAACACAAATGAAAACAAAAAGTAGACAAACTCAGTCAGTCTATGAAGGGACCATGAGAAAGCTGGGTCTAAGGAGAAACTTTAGCATTCCTAGACACACTGTCTCTCCTCCCATCTGGGCAGGTGGCTTTTCATTCATGCAAATTCTGTTCTCATGACATCTCCGTACTCCCTGAAGCTTCCCTGGCCTCTGCCGGCCAATGAGCAGACTGGAATGGGGGTTTGTGCCAGGTCAGAATGACACAAATTGCTGCAAACTGAGTGCAGATTGAGCAGGCCAGAACGCCTGGGAAAGTACAGCTTGGAAACAGCAAGCTATGTATAGGCTAGGCAGGTGATTCCATCACCAAGGCAGGTATGATTACCTGAGAGGTCACAGAGATCAGTGTCAGAAATACCCACCTGGCAAAGTGACCCCATGGAGAAGAGGGTTAGATAGCACCCAGGAGATCAGTGTTAGAGAGATCGTGGAGATCAGGTTCAAAGATCTCCAAAAGAGATTAGGGTCCAAGACCCCATAGAGGCATAAGCCCCATTATGCAGACCAGAGATATAGACCCCCATGGAAATTTAGAGACAGAACTCCAGTGGAGATGAGACTCAGATTCAAAACCGAGACCCCCTGGAGACCCAATTCTCAAACTTCCCATGAAAATCAGGATCAGAGGACCCTGATGGAGATCAGTGTCAGAGACCATCCAGGAAAATCTGGGGTTCCTCCAGGGATAGACTCTGCTTGGACTTCAAGGATATAGATTCCCCATGGAGATCAATGTCCAATAACCCCTGGGGCACAGCCCCTTATAGAGACCAGGGGCCGAGATCCATATGGAAGATAGCATCGAGTCACCCATGGGGATCAGTGGCAAAGACCCCTAATGGAAATCAGTCCCAAAGTTCCCACAAGGAAATCTGTGTCAGAAATCCATTCTGGAGATCTGGGTCAGAGATCCCTCACAGAGATCAGGGCCCAACACTCTCGGGAGGCAAAGAACTCCTATGGGGATCAGGGCAAGAGATGATGAAGTGCAAAAACCTTCCATGGAATTCAGGTTCACAAATCCCACATTGAAATCATGGCAGATCCCCTATTGATATCAGGATTAGAGAACCCTCATGGAGATCAGTCCCACAGACCCTTCCATGGAGATGAGTACAGAACCCCCATGGAGATCATGAGCCGACAACCCCTGGGATGTGATGGGGAGAGACCCTCCATAGACTTCATAGAGACCTGCCATGGAGATCAAAGTCAGAAACCCCCATGGAAATCAAGAGCAAAACCCCTGTTGAGATCAGAGACAGACCCACCATTGAGATAAAGACAAACCCCACCTATGAATATCAGGGGCAGAGACCCCCTCATGGAAAACAAGGTTAAAGACTCCCATGGAAATCAGGGTCAGAGCACCCTCGTGGATGTGCTGGACCATCCATACACATTATTCTAGACTGCCAGGGTCATACATACCAGTCTTTGGGATATTCCTGGATACACACAAAGATGAGCCGATCTTGAGGTGCAAAACAGCCTTTCTTTATTGGAAATCTCAGCAGAGGTTAGCAGGAAGCAAGAGCAAGAGAATGCAAGAGCAAGTGTGTATGTGTGCCTGCATCTCTCTCCGAGTTTGACTCAATGCTAGCTATTTATACTTATTCTCTTCTGGGACTACCCTGTGCCTAGCCCGTTCAGTAGTGTGTAGGTGGATCTGCAAAATGGAGACAGCTGGAGTTAGTTCTGCATCCCAGGAGAAGATTTAGCAAGAGGACACGTCCCTTGCCATCTCCAGAAACCCACAGCAGTTAACACTTACCAGACACAACCTCCTGCCTCAGAGACCAAGTCCTTTTACCTCCTGAGTCCATCATCGGCTGACATGGCGTACACAGCAATTCTCACTTGGAGATCAGTATCAGAGACTCAACATGGAAAACAGGGTTAGAGATCACCCATAGAGATTAGGGTCCTATAACCCTGAGTCCCATTATAAAGGTCAGGGTCAGAGATCCCCTATAGAGATCAGGATCCAAGAAGCCTCAGGGGTAGAGCCCCTTATGCAGACCAGGGACACAGACCCTTCATGGAAATCAGAGACAGAGCCTGCCATGGACATGAAACTCAGAGTCAGAAAGGAGGCAGAAGAGCGTGGAAATGAGAGGCAAAGATTCACAGGGAAAAATAGGAAAATTCTTCATGAAGAAGGGAACAGAAATAGGTAAGGAATAAAAGATGATATTTAACATCTACTGGTCATCCTGCCATTTAGGGAGGGGTGGGGGGTAAGAGGTGAAAAATTGAACAAGAGGTTTGGCAATTGTTAATGCTGTAAAGTTACCCATGTATATATCCTGTAAATAAAAGGCTATTAAATTTAAAAAAAAAAAAAAGGAATAAAAGATGGCAGTTATTGTGGTAGAGAACCCAGATCCCCTAGAAGCAGAGCCCCCTTATAGAGAATAGGGACACCGACTTCCCATGGAAATCAGAGACAGATGCCCCATGGACAAGAGACTCAGTGTCAAAAATAGAGATTCCACTTGAGAATAAATTCAGAGACCGCCCATGAAAATCAAGGTCAGAACACCTCTATCTTGGTCATGGTCAGAGACCATATGTGCAGACCAGTTTCAGAAATCAACCAGGAAAAATATCTTCCATGGACATCAAAGACAAAGACCCCATGTAGATCATGGAGTAAGTTGGATGAAGAGATGTGGATAGAGAGCTGAAAACCAAGGAAAAACAAGAGATGGTGGAAGGGTCAGCAGAGGTGTGGATATGAGGGTAAAGATTCACAGATAAATTAGGGGGAAAGATCAGATCATGGAGAAAGGAAGAGAAACGTAGAAAAAATGTGGCAGGGTTACTGTTGCAGAGATCCCACCAAAGAAATCAGAGGCAGAAAAACGCGCCAAAGAAATAAAGGATAGAGACCCCCACTATGGAGATCATTGTTAGTGATCCATTATGGGGAACTGGGTCAGAGAATCAACTAGGAGATCAGGTCAATTAATTTACATGGAGATCAGGGTATAAGAACCCACATGGAGATCATGTTCAAACCCCCCATGGAAATCAGGGGTTAGCAAATCCTCATGGAGATCAGTGTCAGAGTCCCATTATGGAGATCAGGGGCAGCGTCCACACTTAAACATTACTGTTGGAGACAGTTTCTAGTCGTTTTTCAGTTGATTCTCTAGGGTTTTCTAAGTATACCATCATATCACCCTTAAAGAGTGTTACATTGGTTTCCTCATTATCTATTCTAATTTTTATAATCTCCTTTTCTTCTCTTATTCCCAAAGCTAACATTTCTAATACAATATTGAATGGTAATGGTGATAGTGGATAAACTTGTTTCACCCCTGATCGTATTGGGAATGGTTCTAGTTTTTCCCCATTATGTGTGATGCGTGCTGGTGGTTTTAAATAGATGCTACTGATCATTTTAAAGAAAAGTCCATTTATTCCTATACTGTCTAGTGTTTTTTTTAATAGGAATGGGTGTTTGATTTTATCAAATGCTTTTTCTGCATCTATTGAAATAATGTAATCATTAAGAGTTATTTGGCCCAATTATATGTCAAGAAATTCAATAGTCTAAGTAAAATGGGGGAATACCTACTATAAATATAGATTCCCCAGATTAATAGAAGAAATAAATTACTTAAATAGTCTCATTTTAGAAAAAGAAATAGAACAAGTTATTAATCAATTCCATAAGAAAAAATCTCCAGGGCCAGATGCATTTACGTGTGAATTCTACCAAATAGTTAAAAAAGAATTAACTCCAATACTATGCAAATTATTTGAAAAAATAGAGAAAGAAGAACTCCTGTCAAATAACTTGTGACACAGACATGGTACTGATATCTCCACCTCAACTTTCCAAAGGAGTCCTGTGACCCTGATCTCCATGGGGGATCTTTGACCCATATCTATATAATTGGTCTCTGACACTCATGTCTATGGTGGGGGTGGGGGTAGGGAATAGGGTGGGGGGAGGGGGGAGGGGTGGTGGTGGTGGTAGTGGTTGTCTAACACTGATCTCCATGGGGGGGTCTCCTTCCCAGGCTGAGGTTTCTGACATTGATCTCCATGGAGGGTCTCTCTGATCTCATTTGGGACTTTTTGCATTAATTTTTGAGAGGACTCTCTGGTCTTGATTTCCATGTGTAGTCACTGCCTTTGGTCTCCATAGGTTTTCTGTGTCCCTTACCTCCATTGGGGGTCTCAGAACCAGATGTCCATAAGAGGTCTGCTTTTGATCTTCATGTGAGGTCTCTGGCTAGATTTCCATGAGGCATCCCTACCACTGATCTGCATGGGGAGATTCAAACACTAATCTCCATGTGAGGTCTGTGGCCCCTGGCCTCAATATGGGGTCTCTACCCCGTGGGGTATTGGACTCTGATCTCCAGCTAGGATCTCTGACTCTAATCTCCATAACAGGTTTCTGAATATCATCTCCCTTGGTGGATGTGATTTAGATTTCTGTGGGATCTCTGGACATGATCTCCATAAGGAGTCTGTCTAATTGTTCTAATTTGGGGGGGGGTCTTTGTTCCTGATCTTCATGGGAGGTCGCTGTTCATAATATACACAGGAGGGTCTGCTCTGATCTCCATGTGGTGTCTCTGACCCTCATCTACATAGTGGAATCTCTACCCTTGCATAGCTCTGCCTCTCATCCCCATGATGGTTTCTTGCCCTGATTTCTGTACCTTTGATCTCCGTGGAGATCTCTGCCCCTGATCTCCCTGGTGGGTTCTCTAGCACAATAACTCTACCATCTTTTATTCCTTACCTATTTCTCTTCCCTTCTTCATGAAGAATTTTTCCTATTTTCCCTGTGAATCTTTGCCCCTCATCTCCACACACTCTTCTGCCTCCTTTCAACATCTTTTTCGTTCGTCTTCAGCTCTCAATCCCTAATCTATTAGTGAATTTCATATCATGATCTCCATGGGGGTCTCTGTCATTGGGGTGATGGAGAGTCTCTTTCCTGGGCGGGGTTCTGACACTAATCTCCATAGATGGTCTCTGACCCTGATCTGCATGGAGGGTTCTCTGATCCTGCTTTTAATGGGCAGTCTGTGAACTTTATCTCCATGGGCGTCTGCTTCCTTGATGTCCATGAGGGGTCTCTATCCCCTGGGGGTGTATGATCCTGATCTTCATGGGGTGTCTCTTCCTTTGATCTCCATGATCTCTGAATATGATCTTCCTGGAGGGTTTGTTACCTTGATTTCTATGTGGATCTGGGGCCATGATCTCCATAAGGCATCTGTCTCGAATCTCATAATCACTTTGCCCCTGATTTCCAGGGGCACTCTACCCCTGATCTCCATGGAGGGTCTCTGGCTTATCTCCATGGGGCTTCACATTCACAGGCCAGGGTTTCTGACTCTGATCTCTATGTGGGTCTCTGTCCTTGTTGTCCATAGAAGGTCTCTTTTCCTGGAGGGCTTTCTGACTGGTTTTATAGATGGTTTCTGACCTTGATCTCCATCTAAGTTCTCTACCCCCAGTCTTCATGGTTTCACTCTAATCATAATCTCCATAAAGATTCTGTCTCTGATCTCAATTGAGAGTCTTTGCGCTGTTTGCCAAGGTGGGTCACTGACCTTGATCTTCATGTGTTTTCTGTGTCTCGGACCCAGATGTCCATGAGAGGTCTATCTCTGATCTTCAGGATGGGGTCTCTGTCCCTAATCTCCATGTGGAGTCTCCAATACTAATCTGTATGTGAGGTCTTTGCTCCTTGTTTGTATAAGGGAGCACTGTCTGGGGGAGGGTATCTCCATGTGGAGTCTCCAACACTAATCTCCATGTGAGGTCTCTGCCCCTGATCTCCATGCTGTCTGATCCTTTTCTCAATGGGGGGTGCCCTTGATTTCCTTGGTTGGATTTTGACCTTGATCTCCAAGGTGGTCCTCTACCCTATGATGTCCATGGAGGGTTTCTACACCTGATCTCCAGCAGGGGTCAGTGACTGAATATCCATTGGGGGTGGTCTCTGCCCCTGATCTCCATAGGGAGTTTCTTATCTTGATCTCCATGGGACATCTCTACCCCTGATCTCCCGATGTCCGTAGTGGGTTTGTGCCCCTGATCTCCATGGGGGGTGTGCAGTGATCTCCATGGGGGGGGTCTCTACCCTGATCTTCATAAGGGGTCTGCCCTGGTCTTTATTGGGTGGTCTCAGACTCTGTTCTTCATGGGGGTTCTACCTCTAATCTCCATCTTTGCTCATTATTACCATAGGGGTTCTATTATTCTTCAGTCCATGGCACGTCAATGCACTTGATCTTCATGGGATACTTTTTATTTCTGATCTCCATGGCGGTACTCCAGTACTCTATAAGGTGCTCTGCCATGGGGTATTGGACCTTGATCTTCATGGGGGATCTCTGTCCATGATGTCAATGGAGGGTTTCTGCTCCTGGGGTCATATGTGACATTGATTTCCATGTGGTGTCTCTGCTACTGATCTCAATGGGTCTGTATCCCTGGTCTCCATAGGGGGCTCTGCCCTTGGGGATCTTGCACCCTGGGCTTCATGCAGGATTTCTTATCATAATCTTTATGGGGATTCTTTGACTCTGATCTCTTTGAAGCATCTGGTAATATTCATGGGGTCTTTGCCCCAGATTTTCCAGTTGCCTATGACCCTGAACTTCATTGTGGGTCCCTGCATCTCATCTATATGGTGTGTCTATGCCTATGATCTTCTTAGTGAGTCTCTAGCCCTGATCTCCATAGGGCTTCTCTGCCTCTTCAGTATCTTGGACCCTGATCTCCATAGGGAATCTCAGACTCAGATATCCATAATGGGTCTCTAACTCAGATCTCCATGTGAGTAATCTAACCTGGTTTCAATATGGCAGCTCTGCTCCTATCGGGTATTGGACTCTGATCTCCTTAAGGAATCTCTGACCCTGATCTCCATAAAGGGCCTCTGAATCTGATATCCCTGGGTGGTCTGTGACATTGATTTCTATGGGGACTCTAATGATAATTTATAGACAGTTTATCTTTGATCTCATTTGCAGGTCTCTGACCTCGAGCTCCATGGGAGGACTCTTTCCCTGGTCCTCATGGGAAGTTTTCACTCCTGATCTCCAAAGGGGTCCTGTGACCTTGATCTCTATGGGGCATCTCTGTCCTTGATATTATTGAGGGGTTTGTATGCCCTGGGGATCTATGACCCTCTGATCTCATTTGAGGGTCTTTGCCCCTGATTGTCATGGGTGCTCCTTACCAGTGATCTCCAGAAGAGTCCTGTGATCCAGATCTCCATGGGGGGGTCTCTGCTTTCAGTATCCACATGGAGCTCTGCTTTTCATCCCCATGGGGTCTCTAGTCTCAATTTCCTATGGGGAGTCTCATTTTAATCTCCATGTGTGGTCTCTACCCCGGTCTCCATGATGGTCTGTATCCCTGAACTCCAGGGGCGATCTCTGACCCAGATATTCTTGAGGGACTGCCTCAGTTCTTCACATGGGTTCTATGGCCTTGATCTCCATGGTGGATCCCTAAACAGGGTCTTTTAACGAGATTATAAATAAATTAGAGGAACATAGGATAGTTTATCTCTCATACTTATGGAGGAGGAAGAATTTTGTGACCAAAGATGAACTAGAGACCACTATTGATCACAAAATAGAAAATTTTGATTACATCAAATTAAAAAAGCCTTTGTACAAACAAAACTAATGCAAACAAGATTAGAAGGGAAGCAACAAACTGGGAAAACATCTTCACAGTTAAAGGTTCTGATCAAGGCCTCATTTCCAAAATATATAGAGAATTGACTCTAATTTATAAGAAATCAAGCCATTCTTCAATTGATAAATGGTCAAAGGATATGAACAGACAATTCTCAGATGATGAAATTGAAACTATTACCACTCATTTGAAAGAGTGTTCCAAATCACTATTGATAAGAGAAATGCAAATTAAGACAACTCTGAGATACCACTACACCCCTGTCAGATTGGCTAAGATGACAGGAAAAAATAATGATGAATGTTGGAGGGGATGTGGGAAAACTGGGACACTGATGCATTGTTGGTGGAGTTGTGAACGAATCTAACCATTCTGGAGAGCAATCTGGAATTATGCCCAAAAAGTTATCAAACTGTGCATACCCTTTGACCCAGTAGTGCTACTACTGGGCTTATACCCCAAAGAAATACTAAAGAAGGGAAAGGGACCTGTATGTGCCAAAATGTTTGTGGCAGCCCTGTTTGTAGTGGCCCATTTCTACATGATTTCCATATAGGCTCTGTGCTACTGATCACTATGGGTGTCTCTGACCCTGATCTCCATAGGGGAATTATGCTTCTAACATCCATGAAGGTTCTGTTCTGATCTCCATATGGGATCTCTCACCCTTATCTACATGGGGGGTGTCCCTGGTCTCGATAAGGGAGCTGTGCCCCGGCAGTGTCTTGCACCCTGATCTCTATGCAGGATCTCTGATCCTCATTTCCATGAGTTCTGTGACCCAGATTTCCATGAGGGTTTTGCCTGTGATCTCAATGCGGGTATTTTCCCCTGATTTCCATGAGGTGCCTCTATGAGCTTGATCTCCATGGCACATCTCTGCATCTCATCTTCATGGGGGGGGGGCTCTATGCCCGTGATCATGGTGAGTCTCTGGCCCTGATCTCCATAGAGCTTCTCAGCCCCTTGAGTGTCTTGGACCCTGATCTCCATAAGGGATCTCTGACCCAGAGCTCCACAATGGGTTTTTATTTACAAAGATCTCCATTTAGGGTCTCTCACCTTGATCTACATGGGTGGTCTCTCACCCTGATCTCCTTTGTGGGGTGTCTGCCACAATAACTACCACCTTTTATTCCCTACAAGTTTCCCTTCTTCATGATCTGATCTTTTCCCCCAAAATTCCCTGTGAATCTTTGCCCCTCATGTCCCCACACACTGTTGCCCCCTTCCACCGTCTCTTCTTTTGGTTGGTCTTCATCTCTCTGTCACCTCTTGGTGAATCTCATGCCATGATCTCCATGGGGGGGGGCTCTGTGTCCCTGCTCTCCATAAGGGGAATCTGCCCCAGGGGATCTTGTACCATAATCTTGATGCAGGAGTAAAAAGTACCCAGGTTATTGTTGCTGAAACCTCACCAAAAGTGATCAAGAGCAAAGAAGCCCATGGAGATCAGAGGCACAGAACCTCCATGGTAATCAGGCCAAGAGACCTCCATAGCCATGAGAGGCAGAGGTGTTCAGGGATAGAGACCCTTCATGAATTCTAGGACAGAGAACTTTTATGGGGAGTAGTGTCAGAGAACCTCCCAATGGAGATTGGGGCAGAGACCCTTTATGGAGATCGGTGTCAGAAACTTCCCCAGGGACAGAGACTCCCATGGAGATCAGCAGGAAAACCCCTCAAGGATATCAGAAGTAAAGACCCCTATGAAGATCAAGTGCGTTGATGCACCGAGCCATGCAGGGTCATAGCCTCCCCATGGAAATCGGGGACAAACACCCTCAGGAAGACTAGAGGCAGACCCTCCATGGAGATCAAGGCCAGAGATGTCCCATAAGAACAGGGTCAGAGACCCCTATGAAAATCAGGGACAGAAACCCCCAAGGAGAGCAGGGTCACAAATCCCCAATAGAGATCGGGGTAGGGACCTGACAAGGAATTGAGGGACAAAGACTCCCCATTGAAACGAGAGACAAACCCTCATGGAGATCAGGGTCAGAGACACCTGTGGAGATCAAAGAAGACACACACATGGAGATCGGGGCAGATATGCCCCATGGAGAGCAGGGTCAGAGTCCCATGGGGTAAAGACCCTGCATGAAGATCAAAGACAGAGAATCCCCAGGAAGATCAAATTCAGACTGCACATAAAAATCAGGGTCACAAAACACTCAAAGTGATCAACAATAGGAACCCCCCAAAAGAGATCATGGTAGAGACCCCCTGGAGATCAAGATCAGAGACCTCACATGGATATCAAGAGTAGAAGAGATCAAGTTCACGGAGCCCCCGGAGGACAGAGACCCTACATGGACATCAGGACCAGGCTTCTCCATGTAGATTCTACGGTGAGATGGATATGGAAATGAGGGATTGAGAGCTGAAGACCAAAGGAAAAGAAGAAATGGTGGAAGGGGGCAGCTGACTGTGTACACCTGAGTGACAAAGATTCCCAGGAAAATTATATGGAAAACATCAGGTCATGAGGAAAGGAGGAGAAACATGTTAGGAACAGAAGATGCCAGGGTTATCGTTGCAGAGACCCCACCAAGGAGATCAGGGGAAGACACACCCCATGGAGATCCAGGACAGTGACCCCCCAAGTAGATGAAATCATCACAGCCCATAAATATCAGGGTCACAAATTCCTCATGTGGGTCAGGGGTAGAGACCTCCCATGGAGGTCAGAGTAGAGCTCCTCCATGGAAATTAGTGTGAGAGATCCATGATGGAGATCAGTATCAGGGAACCCCATGGAGATCAGAGTCCAATATTCCCCTGGCCAGGGTCCCCTTATGGAGACTAGGGGCATAGACCTCACAGGAGATGAATGTTAGAGACCTCCCATGGAGATGAGGGGTCGAGACCCCTCATGGGCATTAATGTCAAAGATTCCATACTGGAATAAGGGCAAAGAACCCACATATCATGCTCCAGGACCCTCTAGAGGAAGAACTCCCTTATGTAGACTAGGGTCATATATCCCCATGGAAATCAAGGACAGACCCCCCATGAAGATGAGACTCAGCATCAAATACCGAGAAAACCCCCCATAGAGAACAAACTCAGAGACCACCCATGAAAATCAGGGTCAGAGAACTCCCAAGGAGAGCAGGGGCAGACACCATCTATGGAGATCAGTATCGTTAATCCCCCAGAGAAAGAGACCCTCCCTGCTTATCAAGGACAGAGACCCTCATGTATTTCACATAGTGAGAGAATAAAGAGATGAGGGATAGAGAGCTGAAGACCAATGAAAAGAAGAGATGGTAGAGGGGGCAGAGTGTGTGGAGATGAGGGGTAAAGATTCCTAGGGACATTAAGGGGAAATGAGGTCATGAGGAAGAGAAGAGAAATGTGTGAGGAATACAACGTGGCAGGGTTATTGTTACAGAGACCCCAAGATTAAGATCAGGACAGAAACCCTCTCCTGGGAAAGAAAACTTTCATGAAGATAAAAGTACAGAAAGCCCTCATAGAGATCGGACAAAGAACCCTCAACTGAAAATAGAGGCAGACCCTCTAAGGAGATCATGGTAAGAGATCCCCATAGAAATCAAGGTCACACCCCCAGGGAGATCAGAGTTAGAGATCCCAAAGGGAGCTCATAGTTCAAACCACCCCACCCCACCCCCAACCAGAGCCCCTAATGGAGACTAGGGGCTGAGACCCTCACATAGAGATTAATATTAGAGTCCCTACATGGAGAGAAGTGGCAGATCCCCTCCAGACCCTCCCCTATAGAAATCAGGGCAAGAGACCCTGTATGAAAATAAGACGCAGAACCCTCTTGGACATCTCGGTCAGAGACCACCCCTGGAGGTCAGAGCTAGAGACCATGGAGGTCAAAGGCATACGCCAATGGACAATCATGGGGTGTCTCTGCCACTGATTTCCATGATGGGTATGTGACTTTGATTTCCATTAGGGTCATGTGTGACTGACCTCCATTGTGGGGAGACTATGTTCTTGATCTTCATGGAGAGACTGTGACCCTGGTATTCCTGTGACCCTGATCTCCATGAGGTGTCTCTGCCCCGATCTCCATATAGGGGTTTGTCTTGTTCTCCATAGGGGTTCTCTGACCCTGACCTCAATGGGGAGTCCATCTCTGATTATACTGGAAGGTTTTGCTTGTAATCTCCACAAGGCGTCACTGTCCCAGGTCTGCCTCTGGACAAATTCCCCATGGACATCAAGTGTTGGGACCTCCCATGGAGGTCAGGCACAGATCCCAGGAGACATAAAGGTGACAGACCTCCCACCGAAATCAGGGCCAAAGACCCCCCATGGATAAAAGGATAACAGACCCCCCCAATGGAGAACAGGGACAGATACCCTGCCTGTAGGTCAATGGCAGAAATCTCCCATGAAAATGAGGGACAGAGTCTCCACATGGAGTTCTGTGTCAAAGATCCAGTATGGAAACTCAGAATCAGAATATCCCATGGAGATCAAAGTTGGAGTTTCTCCATGGAGATCAGTGGTAGAAATCCCCCAAGGAGATCATGGGTAGTGACAACCCCCATGGAAAGCCCCTATTGAAATCACAGACCTGCTATTGAAATCAGGGTCAGAGGTCACAACAGAGATCAATGCAGACTCCCATTTGATTTCAGGATTAGAGACCCTCCAGGGAGATCAGGGTGCACACCCCCAAGGCACAGTCCCATTATGGAGACCTGGGGCAGAGACCCCACATGTAGATTACTGTTGGAGACTCTCTCATGGAAATCAGGGGCAGACAGCACACATGGAGTTCAGGGGCAGGCCACCAATTGACATCAGGTTCATAGAGCACCCATGGAGGTCAGGTACACAGACCCCCCAATATAGATGAAGGTCAGAAAACCCTATGGAGATCTAGGCAGACCACCATGTGGAGATCATTGGCAGAAACATCCCATGGAGCTCAAGGACAGAGTCCCCCATGAAGATCAAATTGAGACTGCCCATGAAAGTCAGGGTTGACAAATCCCCCACGGACATCAGGGTAGAGACCTCCTACGGAGGTCAGTCACACAGAGCCCTAGTAAAGATCAAGGTCAGAGACCTGCCAGGGAAAACAGGGCAAAAGCCTTCATCGAGATCAGGGTAAAAGATACCCCATGGAGACCAGTGTTAGAACCCCATTATGAAGATCAGGATCTGAGACCACTGATGGAGATCAAGAGAGACACCTTCATGGAAAACAAAGAGAGTTTTCTAGCTGAGATCAGTGTCAGAGATCCAGTATGGAGATCAAAGTCACAAAACCCAATGGAAATTTAGATACAAGACCACCCATGGGCAAAGAACCACTATGGAGACAGGGGCAACAGAGATACCAATGAAGACCAGGCACATAGATACTTCATAAAGGTTAAATGCAGGGATGCCCTGTGGAGATCAGTTTAGACATCCCTCAAGGAGATCGGGGCAGAGACATTTCATGGAGATCAAGTGCAGAGTCCCTCCATGAAGATCCAATTAAGAATGCCCAGAAAGATCAGGGTCAGCATATTCCCTATGGAAATCAGGGATAGAAACCCCCACGGAGGTCAGGCTTGAAGACCTTTAGTAGAGATGAGATCACAGACCCATCATGGAAATCGGGGCAAAGAACCCCTATGGAGAATAGGATGAGAGACCCCCCAATGAAGGACAGGGTCAGAGAATCATTATGAAGAGCATGTTCAGAGACACTCTCTATGGAGATCAGGGACAGACACCCTCATGTAGATCTGTGTTAGAGACCTATTATGGAGATCAGAATCAGAAAACCCCATGGAGATCAAGGTTAAAGACCCCCAGGGAGATGATGGTTGGGACACACCTCCCCCATGCCATGGAAATTAGAAACAAAAGCCTTTATTGAAATCAGAAAAGATCAGCTTACCTTTGGAATAGCTGATCTATGGAAATCAGGGTCAGAGACCACCATGGAGATCAGTGCAGACTCTCCATTTGATTTCAGGGCAGAGACCTTCCATAGAGATCAGAATCCAATACCCCTGGGGCAGAGTCCCCTTGGGGAGGCTAGGAGCAGAGACCATACATGGAGATTGCTGTTAGACTCTCTCCATGGATATCAGTGCCAGAGACCCCCTCAGGGATATCAGGATCCAGTACCCCCAGGGAAAAGCCCCTTTGGAGACCAGGAGCAATGACCTCACAAGGGAGATTAATGTTGAGTCCCCCATGGAGACCAGTGGAAGAGACACCCCATGAAGATCAGTGGCAGAAACCAGTCATAGAAATCACGGTCCAATGGATGAAGAAATGAGTGATGGAGAGCTGAAGACTCAACAAAGAAGAGATGGGGGAGGATGGCAGCAGAGTGTGTAGACATGAGGGACAAAGAGATAAATTACAGAGACAACATCAGGTTATGAAGAAGGGACGAGAAACATGTAAGGAATAGAAGGTTCCAGGATTATTGTTGCAGAAACCCCACCAAGGAGATCAGAGGCACAGAGTCCCTGAAAACAGGCCTCGTGGTGATGAGAAGCAGAGGTATTTAGGGGTAGAGACTTCTATGAAGATCCTGGACAGAGACCTGCCATGGTAATTAATGTTGGAGACTCCACAGTGGAGATCAGGGGCAAAAATCCTTCATGGAGAGCAGGGTCACAACTGCCATGGAGAATGGGGGTAGAGGCTTTCCCTTGGAGAGCATGGACAAAGACTCACCCATGGAGGTCAGATGCAGACCCCCAATGGACATCAGGTTCATAGGCCAGTCATAGAAGTCAGGGACACAGACTACCCATGAAGACCACAGATGGAGGTGAAGCCAACATGGCAGAGAGGACACATGCATTTTCTGAGCTCTCCTCACCCCTCAAACTATTTTTACAAAACTCAGCCTCTGAATTAGGGCTTGACTGTCAGAACCCATGAATATTGGGAGTACAACACATTACCATCTCGAAATTTGTCAGAAAAGGTCTGTTTTGTTCACATGCTGGGACGGAATAGGGCTAGACAAGGTGCAGACTCAAGCAGATAGGCAGCGAGAATAAGGAAAACAGCTCATGCTGAGCAGACCAAATGGGGTGGGGGTGGTCTTCGCCAACAGTAAAATCGGTGGAGAGACCTCTACCACAGTGTCAATCACTCTGCCTGGCAGCAAGCCAGTAGATCAGCAAAAAGCTATAAACACAGTGGGTAAAGAGTATAACCCCAAAATGCTAGTCTCTCGGGATCTGGCCATACCCACCCAACATTGGGAGGGATTCTAGCAGATCTCAGCGCAGCCACTAATGCCAGTACAGCCACTGCCTTCCACTGCCACTTCACTGCCACTTCCTGTTGTCTGTTGAGGAAGCTCAGTAACCCCCATTACCCCAAAAGCAGACTGCAGTTTTTGTTTGTTTTTTGTTAAAATGAGTAAAAAGGAAAAGGGCTCTAACTATAGATAGCTTGTATACTGAAAGAGAGCAGATTTCAAACCCTGAGGAGACTAAAACAGTTTGCTCTAGATGAAAACCCAAAGGTGGATATGATCTAGTCCCCACCATATAAGTCTCTCATAGAAGAAATTTAAAATATAGCTAGAAGAAAATGGGGAAAAGAAAGGAAAGCTTGCAAGAGGGTCTGTATAAGGCAAGTGATTTAAGAGTGTAAAAGAAAACAATTTCCTGAAAACAGAATTAGTGAATTGAAAAGAAAATAACTCCTTAAAAATAAATTAAAATGGAAAAATTATAGAACAAAACAACTCATTTAAAAACTCAATTGACAATTACAAAAGACATTTTAAAAAGAAATGAAGAAAGTAATTCATTAAAAACAGAATTTAACAAATGGAAATGAATGACTCCAGGAGACACTAAGAATCAGTCAAGCAAAACCAAAAAAAGAAAAATAGAAAAAATGTTAAATACCGACTCAGGAAAACAACAGATCTGGAAAATAGATCCAGGAGAGATAATTTAAGGATTATTGGACCCTTGAAAATCATGATAAAAAGAGCCTAGACACTATTTTCCAGGAAATCATCAGAGAACTGGCAGATGTCATAGAATCAGAAGGTAAAATAGACATTGAAAGAATTCACTGAACACCTCCTGAAAGACACTCCAAAATTAAAACCCAAGGAATATTATGGCAGAACCATCAGACCAAAAAAATACTACAAGCAGCAGAAAACACAATTCAAATACCAAGGAGCCACAATAATGATCACTCAGTATCTATCAGCTTCCACATTAAAGGATCTAAGGGGCTGGAATTTGATATTCAAAAAGGCAAGGGAACTTGGTATGCAGCCAAGAATAAACTATCCAGCCAAACTGAATATTTTCTTCGAGGGAAGATGGACATTAAATGAAATAGGCAAATTCCATTTATTTCTGATGAAGACCAGGAACAGAGACACTTCATGGAGAAAAGAAGACCATCCTGTTGTGATATGAGAAAGACTCCTGCTGAGGTCAGGATCAGAGAAGTCATATGGAGATCAAGGACAGAGTCCTTCTTGAAGAACAAATTATACTTCTCAAAAAGTCAAGGTCACAAATCCTCCTTGAAATCAGGGTAGAAACCTCTTATGAAGTTCTGTCACAAAGACCCTAGTAGAGATCAAAGTCAGAACCCAAATGGAAATCACGGGCAAAGAGCCCCTTGGAGATCAGGGTAAGAGAACCCCGTGGAGATGAGGGTCAGAGATCAGAATGGCATGAAGATCAGGGACAGACCCAATGGACATCAGATTCAAGAAATCACCCATGGAGGTCAGGGACACAGAACCCATAAAGAGCAGGGACAGAGATCCGAGCAAGACACAAATTGTGATCTGAGAAAGACCCCATTGAGATAAGGGTCAGAAAACGCCTATGGAGATCAAAGCAGATCCCAACATGGATATCAGGAACAGAGACTCTCCATGTCACTAAAGGACAGACTCACCCCATGAAGATCAAATTTAAAATGTTCATAAAAATCAGGGTCACAAATCACCCAAGCCAATCAGGTTTAGAGACCTCCTATGGAGGTCAGTAACACAGACTCCCTAGGGGGGATCAAAGTCAGAGACCCGTGGCAAACGTTAAGAGACTACCCATAAAGATCAAAGTCAGAGAACCCCGTGGAGATCAGGGTCCAAGATCATACAGAGCAAAGAACCTTTATGGAGATGAAGCCACAGACTTACCATGAGGATCAGGGGCATAGATCCTTCATGAAATTAGGTGGGGAACCCCATGAAGACGAAAACTGCCCATGGAAAAGGGCAGAACCCCCATGAAGATTATTAGAAAACCCTTTGAAGATCAGTGGGAGAACCATGGAAACAGGACGAGGTTCCCCAATAGAAATAAATAGCCAGAGAAGGATCAAAATGGAATTGTGGGTGACCCTCCCCATCCCCTGAGACAAGGCAGAAACCCCACATGAAATTAGGGACAAAGACCCCCCCCGAGGTAAAAATGCGACCTAAGAAGATTTTAAAGAAACCCTTCCCAGAAAGATTCCCCCATAGAGTTGGGTCAGAGACCACTTTTGAGATCACTATAGTTCCCCATAGAACATGTTCCAAGACCCCAAAAGGCCCCCCCACAGATTAGGAACACAGACCCCGCAAAGTCAGAACAGAACCCCATGGAGAAACCAGAGTCAAGAACAGAACCCCAGCCATGGAGAACAAAGAAACCGTGAAAACGAACCCCATGGAAAGGGGTCAGAACCCCCAAGGGAGGGGAAACCCCCATGGACATGGGGAGACACCTCCTGTAGACCGGGGGGAGGATGAAGAAGGGATAAAGGAAGAAGACTATGAAAAAAGAAATGGTGGAAGGGGGCAGACTGGGGGATGGGACAAAAAGTTAAGGAAAATTGAGGAAAGGTCGGTCAAGGGAAGGGAAGAGCATGAAGGGAAGGGAGGACACTGGCCAAAGACTCCACCAAAAAGACGGAACAGGGTGAAGTTCAGGCCCAGAGCCCAGAAACCAGGGATTGATACCCCATATAGTAGGGGCAAAGCAAGGGGGGACCCCTGAATCAAAGACCCCCAAAAAGGGAGTCAGAGACCCCCAGTGGAGACATGGACCCCTGTGGGCCAACACCGCCATTCTCCAACTGTATCCATTTCAGTTGGGTCTTCCACTACTAAAAGAGCTACCAAAATATTTTGCATGTGGGTTTTCCCCTCCTTAAATCCTTTGGGATAGAAGACCTTGAAATGGCAGGGGAAAAGGAGATCACTGTACACAGCAAAAGATTTACGATGATCAATTCTGATGGAGTGACTCTTCAACAAGGGAGATCGACTTTTCCAATGGTTCTTAATGAAGCAAGTCCAGAAGGACTGGGGAAATTGGAACACAAGACAGCATTCTCCTCTTTTTTTATTTTTGCTTGCATTTTATTTTCTTTCTCATTTTTCTGGTTTGTTGTTTTTCTTTGAGCAAGAAAATTGTATAAATAATTATATTTGTTTTAACATATTTTCTATCATGTTTAAAATATATTGGACCTTTGCCATCTAGGGAGGGGGTGGAGGGAAGGGGAAATTGAAACAAAGGTTTTCAAAGTTAATTTGAAGAACATCCAGCCAGTTTGAAAAAAAAAAGTTTAATAAAGAAAAAATAATCACAATGCAAAAGGCCCGGAACTTAAACTATCATAACACATACAAGATAATTTTTGCAAAATAAAGGAGACAAATAATTGGAGAGGTTCACCCCCAAAATTTAAGTGCCCAAAAATATAAAATCCCATGAGAAAAGAGGTGGAACACCAAGGACAAAGACCCCTTGGAGTCCGGGAAAGCCTCCCTGAAACAAATGAAAGAGATCCATTATGGAGATCAGCTCAGAAAGTTCCCATGGAGTTACTTGAGGGACCCCCATAGGATATGGTCCCCCCAAAGATCACTGGTGGGGCCCCAAAGAAACGGGGGCAAAACCATCCGAAATCAAGGGCCATTTATAAACAGGGTCAGAGTTAAGGGATCAAGGCGCCCCCATGGCTGGGGGCCCTCCAGGAAAAAGGGTAAGAGGGCCCCCATGGGACGGGTCAGGACCCATTGTGAGATCAGGATCCGCCACCCCCCCACCCCCAGAAGATAGGGACAGAAACCCTCATGGAATAGCGGCAGAGACCCCCATGGGAAAAAACAGGGACAGGTTCACAAAGGTCGGCAGGACCCAGATAAAGACGAGTCAGAGAACCCAAGATCGGGTCCAAGGCCAATGTCAAAAACCCAAGATATAGGGCCCAAAAACTCCCCTGAAGACGGGGACAGAATTTAGAATGTTAAAAGCAGGGACCCCCAAGGGTTTGGTTTCCCTGGACAAGGGGCAAAGACCCCATGGACACAGGAAGACCCCCCATGGAGATCGGGACGCAACCCCTGGCAGGGACAAAGATCGAGACAAACACCCCTGAGATGGTTGAGAAACCCCTATGGAAAATGGACAGATCCCCCCAGGAATCGAAGAAGAGACATCCCATGGAAACGGGGTCCTCCACCCAGGGCAGAGATACTCCAAAAAGATTGGACAAGGCCCGAAGAATTAAAAAGGCTGCCCAAACAACAGGGACAAATTCCCATGGAGATAGTGGCAAGACCTCCATGGAAGTCATCACAGAGAACCGAGGGAAGATCTAACTAGCAAGAATGGCGAGACCCTTATGGGACTGAAAACCCCAGAATGGAGACCCCATGAAGATCAGGTTCAAGACCCCTTGGGGGCAGAGACCCTCCATGGACCCGGTTTAGAGATCCCGGAGATTAAAGGGGGATGGAAAAGCAAGCAACTGAGACCGAAGACCAAAAAAAGATGGGGGGAAGAGCGGGGGTGGCCAAAGGGCAAAAGATTACAAAAAAGGGGCCGCATCAGGTCAAAGGAAAGAGGAACATAAGGAAAAGATGCCAGGGTTTTGTTGCGAGATCCACCATGGACACGGAAAGAGAAAGCCATGGAAAATAGAACAGGCCCCGGAAACAGGGCCCGAGGCACCTAGGAAGGGAACAAACCCTGGGGGAACCCCCTAAACCAGGACGAACCCCTCCCAGGGACACCAATGGAGCCCCATGGTCCAGGAAACAGACACCCCATGGAGGTCAGGCATAAAGAACCCCATGGAGAAGAAACAAACAGACCCAGATGGAGACGGGGAGAGAAGCCCAAGGGGACCAAAGGAGGACCCCTTCCTGGGGGCAGGGCCTCAAGAGATCAGCATCACACACCCCTTGGGGGCAGAGACCCTTCATAAAGCTCAAGGAGAGACCCCGGAAGCAAAAAGAATGCCCCAAAAATGAGGGGCAAAGAACCCCATGGAGCAGGGTCCAGACCCCTGGGGCAGAGAGCCCATGGAGCCGGCAGGTCCCCCAAAAGACCAAACAAAAAATCAACAAAAAGAACCCCCATGGGGAATACCAGGTCCCCATGGTCGGTGCCAGAAACCCACAGGAACCCCCCATGGACATTTGGTTCCAGATTCCCCAGAGAAGGACCCTTCATGGCCCCTTGACTGGACCTCCACCATAGTCATCCCGTGAAGTCCACCGTGGAGAGGCACGAGGCTAGGAAAGAAAAAGAAGTGGTGGAAGGGGAAGATTAGGGAAAAATTTGGAAAGACCGGTCCTGGGAAGGAAGAAACCCGCGCAAAAAGCCGCCCAGGTTACGGGGAGACCCCAAAAGAAGGGGAAAATCCCTGGGAAAAGGCAGATCCATTTGGGAGGGGGGAGAAATGGGTGAGTTTCAGGATCCATTGGGAAGAGGGTTTTATAATCCCCATGGGGTAGTGCAATCCACGTGGGAATGGGGGGTGGTGGTGGTAACCCCTGGAGATGGGCAAATCAGGGGAAATATAAACCCCCAGGGAGGAGTGCGGATCCTTTTGGGGCAGGGTTTTATAATCCCATGGAGATGGTTCTGAACTTTAACGAAACCCCGGGAATGATGTGTGATCATTGTGGGAGCAGGGTTTTTAACCCCATGGAGTGAGGGCCAAGGATCCATTGTGGAAAGTGAGATCCCCCATGGAGATGAGTTCAGTGATCCATTGTGGAGGGGTGAATCCCCTGGAGATGAGTGCGTGATCCAGAGGAGGGTTTTAAACCCCATGGAGAGGCAGGATCCATTGGAATGGGTTTTTAACCAGGAGACGACTGCAGATCCCAAATTGGAGATGGGGGTGAAACCCCATTGAGAAGGTTTCCCAGGTTCCATTATGGAGGCGGGGGTGGGGAAGAATCCCCATGGAAGACTGTCAGTAATAGGGGAGATCGGGGGGGGAACCCAAATGGAGATGGCAGATCCATGGGGGAGCATTTTCAACCCATGGGATGGTGCCAGGGATCCATTTGGGAGACAGGGGAGAAATCCCCATGGGAAGGTGTCAGTCCATTGTGGGACAGGGAGAAACCCCGGATGAATGTCATGATCCATTGGGAGAAAAGGGGGATACCCCATGGAGATGAGTTAGTGATCCACTGGAGGCAGGGTAAACCCCATGGAGATGAATTCAGGGTGATTCATTGGAATCACGGGGGATACCCTTGGAGATGAGGTCGTGATGCAGGGGAGGTTTGGGGGGATGGGGCTGAAGAATGCCATGAAGATGAGGCCAGTGATCCATTGTGGACGGGGGAGGGTACCCCCATGGAAGGGCAGTGAAACCCTTGTGAATCAGGGGGGTACCCCCATGGAGATATGTCAGTGATCCATTAGATAGGGGCATAACCCCATGGAGATGATGTCAGAGATCCTTGAGACCGGGGGTGAAGATACCCCCAAAGGGAGATGAGTGGCAGGATCCATTGTGGGAGAGGGTAGAAACCCCCATGGATGAAAAGTCAGTGACATTGGGAGATGGGGGGGATAACCCCATGGAGATGGTGCCCATTCCATTCTGGGAGGCAGGGAATACACCCCATGGAGATGGTGTCAGTGATCCACTGTGGAGATGGGGGTGGAGATAATCCCCATGGAAAAGAGTTTCTGATCCATTTTGGAGAGCGGGGACCTGGGGAAGAATCCTGGAGATGACTGCGATCCATTGTGAATAGGGGTAATGTCCCATGGAGAATAGTGTCAGTGATCCATTGTGAAATCAGTATAGATACCCAACATGGAGAAGAAAGGCATATCCATTGTGGAGAGGGGAGGGGAAGATACCCCATGGAGATGAGTGTCAGTGATGCAGTGTGGAGAGCAGCGTTTATAACCCTATGGAGATGAGTTTCCAGTGATCCATTGGGAGATCTGCAGATAATCCCATGAAGATGAGTGTCAGTGATCCATTGAGGAGAGTAGGGTTTTATAATCCTCATGGAGAAGAGTTTCAGTGATCCATTTTGCAGAGCGGGAGGTAGAAGAATCCCCATGGAGATGACTGCCAAATGAAGTGTGGGATGGGGGGAAGACTCCCATGAAGATGAGTGCCAGTGATGCAGTGTGGAGATAGGAGTAGATAATCCCATGGACAAGAGTGTGAGGATCCATTGTGGAGATCAGGGGTAGAAACCCGCCATGGATACGAATGTCAGTGATCCATTGGGAGAGGGAGTAGATACCCCTAGAGAATGAGTGGCAGTGATCCATTCTGGAGAACAGGGGTACATACCCTGTATGGAGATTAATGCAGTGATTCCAGTGGAGATCTCGTGGTAGATACCCCCATGGAGCTGGATGTCTGTGATCCATTGGGATAGAGATTATTGTCAGTGATTCTTTTGTGGAGATCACGGGAAGATACCCCCATGGATATGGAGAGTCAGTGATCCATTATGGAGATGAGGGGAGATAATCCCCATGGACAAGAGTGTGAGTGATCCATTGTGGAGATCAGGTAGAAACCCGCCATGGATACGAAATGTCAGTGATCCATTGGGGAGAGGGAGGATACCCCCTAGAGATGAGTGGCAGTGATCCATTGGGGAGAGCAGGGTTTATAATCCACATGGAGAGAGTGTCAGTGATCCATTGTGGAGAGCAGGGGTAGATACCCCCCATGGAGATGAGTGTCAGTGATCCATTGTGGAGATGGGGTAGATAATCCCCATGGAGATGAGTGTCAGTGATCCATTGTGGAGAGCAGGGGTAGATATACCCCATGGAGATGAGTGTCAGTGAACCATTGGGGAGATCGGGGGTAGATAACCCCATGGATAGAATGCAGTGATCATTGTGGAGATCCTGGGTGATACCCCTATGGAGATGAGTTTCAGTGATCCATTGTGGAGAGCAGGGTTATATAATCCCCATGGAGACGATACTCAGTAATCCATTGTGGAGATGGGAGTGGGGGAGGGTAAATACCCCCGTGGAGAGATGCAGTGTGATCCATTGTGGAGATCAGGAGTAGAAACCGTCATGGAGATGAATGTCAGTGATCCATTGGGGAGAGGGGTAGATACCCCCATGGAGATGAGTGTTAGTGATCCTTCTGGAGAGCAGGGGTAGATACCCCCATAGAGATGAGTGTCAGTGATCCATTGGTTAGATCCGAGGGAGGTAGAAACCACCCATAGAGATGAGGTCCAGTGATCCATTGGGGAGAGCAGAGTTTTATACTCCCATGGACATGAGTGTCAGTGATTCATTTTGGAGATCGGGGAGATAATCCCATGGGGAAGAGTGTCAGTGATCGACTGTGGAGATCAGTAGAAACCGCCACGGAGATGAATGTCATTGATCCATTGGGAGATTAGGGTGAGATACTCCCTGTGGAGATGAGAGTCAGTTATCTAATCTGGAGAACAGGGTACATACCCTGTATGGAGATTAATGTCAGTGATTCATTGTGGAGATCTCGTGGAATACCCCCATGGAGATGAGAGTCAGTGATCCATTATGGAGATGAGGGGAGTAGATAATCCCCATGGAGATGAGTGTCAGTGATCCATTGTGGAGATCAGGGTTTTGTAATGCCTATGGAGATGAGTGTCAGTGACCCATTGGGGAGATTAGGTGTAGATACCTCCAATGGAGATGAGTGTCAGTGATCCATTGGGCGAGTAAGGCGATACCCCATGGAGATGAGAGTTATGATCCATTCTGGAGAAAAGGGTAGATAACCCTGCATGGAGATTAATGTCAGTGATTCATTGTGGAGATCCTGAGATACGCCCCATGGAGATGAGTGTCAGTGATGCAGTGTGAGATGGGGGAAAGATACCCCATGGAGATGAGTGTCAGTGTTCCATGTGGAGAGCAGCGTTTTATAATCCCATGGAGACAACTGCGAATCAATGGGAGATCAGGGGGAGGGTTAGATACCCCATGGAGATGAGTGCCAGTGATCCATTGTGGAGACTAGGGGTAGATCCCACCATGTAGATGAATGTCAGGGTTCATTGTGGAGATACCAGGTAGATACCCCATGTGAGATGGGGTGGAGGATCCATTGGGCAGATTAGGTGTAGAAACCCGCATGGACATGAGTGTCAGTGATCCATTGTGGAGATCAGGGTTTTATAATCCCCATGGAGATGAGTGCCAGTGATCCATGGGGAGATTAGGTGGATACCCGCCATGGAGATGAGAGCAGTGATCCATTGGATAGAGGAGATACCCCATGGAGATTAATGTAATTGATTATTGTGGAGATACGGGGAGATACCCACATATGGGATGAGTTCAAATCCATTTGGGAGATTGGGGGTAGAAACCCATCATGGAGATGAATGTCATGATCCGGGGGAGAGGGGGGGTGATGGAGAACCCCCATGGGATGATGTCACTGATTCATTGGGAGATAGGGGGATACCCCAGGAGATGAGTTTCAGTGATCCATTGAGGAAATCTGAGAAAATCCCATGGAGATGGAGTGCGTGGTCCAGTGGACCGAGTGGGTAGATACCCGCCTAGCAAAGTGTTACTGATGCAAAATTGAAGATCTGGGGTGGGGACGATACCCCATGGAGATGAGTGTCGGATCCATGGGAGATCAGGTGGGGGACCCCCCAATGGAGATGAGTGTCAGTGATCCATTGTGGAGAGCAGGGCTAGATACCCCCTATGGAGATGAGTGTCAGTGAACCATTGGGGAGACCAGGGATAGAAAATCCCCATGGAGATGAGTGTCAGTGATGCAGTGTAGAGATCGGGGAGGGGGGCGAAAGATAGTCCCATGGAGATGAGTGTCAGTGATCCATTGTGGAGAGCAGGGGTAGATACCCACCATGGAGATGAATGTCACTGATTCATTGGGGGTAAGGGGAGATACCCCCATGGAGATTGTTTAGGATCCAGAGGAGATGGTGGGTAACCCCCATGGAGATGAGTGCAGTGATCATTGTGGAGAGAGGGGAGGGTACCCCCATGGAAGGCCATCCATTGGGGAGACCGGGAGAGGAAGATACCCCGATGAAGATGAGGCAGGATCCATTGTTACCAGGGGTTTTAAATGGCATGGAGACGACTGCAGTGATCCATGTAGACGGGGTGGTAGATAATCCCATGGAAGAGTGCCGGATCCACGGGAGATGGGGGTGGGTAGAAATGCCTGGGGAAAGAGCAGTGATCTATTTTGGAGAGCGAGGAGGGGGGGAAGAATCCCCATGGAGATGACTGCAGAATGCCTTGTGGAGATCGGGGGGGGGGTGGGCTGAAGATACCCCCATGGAGATTGGCAATGACCATTAAGGGAGCGGTTTTTAATCCCATGGAGATACGCGTCATCCATTGTGGGAGAAAGGGTGATAACCCCATGGAAGAGGCAGTGATCCATTGTGGAGATTAAGAAACCCCATGGACACGAAATGTGATATCCATTGGGGGAGAGGGGTGTACTATGGGGATGAGTGGGGATCCATTCTGGAGGCAGGGGGACATAACCCCCCATTGAGATGAATGGGTTAATGCTTATTGTGGAGATCACCAAGATACCCATAATGGAGATGAGTCAGTGATCCATTGGGGGATCGGGGATAATCCACATGGAGATGAGTGCCCCAAACCATTGGGAGATCAGGGTTTATAACCCCATGGGAAGACCAGATCCATTTGAAGATCGGGGGGGGAAGAACCCCATGGAGATGACTGTTAGTGTTCCATTCTGGAGAGCAGGGGTAGATACCCACCATGCAGATGAATGTCAGTGATTCCTTGGGGGATTAGCGGAGATAACCCATGAAGATGAGGCGGATCCATTGTGGAGACGGGGTGGGACCCCATTGGAGAGATTGTCAGTGATACATTGTGAGAGCAGGGTTTTAAAATCCCCCAGGAACGACTGCAAATCCATTTGGGAGATCGGGAAGGGTGGAGGGGATACCCCCATGGAGAAGAGACAATCATTGTGGAGACATGGGAAGATACCCCCATGGAGATGAGGTCATGATGCATTGGGAGAGCAGGGAGAAACCCCCCATGGAGAGAATGTCAGGATCCATTGGGAGAGAGGGTTTTTAAATTCCAGGAGATGAGGCAGTGATCCATTTGGGAATGGGTTTTATAATCGGCATGGAGACAAACTGCTGATCCATTTGGAGATGGGGGAGATAATCCCCAAGAAGAGTTTGATCCCAATGGAGAGGGGGAGGAGGGAAGAATCCCCATGGAGATGACTTCGACTTGGAGATCGGGGGGAAGATGCCCCATGGAGATGTGCATGATCCATTGGAGAGCAAGGTTTTAAATCCCCATGGAGATGAGGCAGGATCCATGTGGAGACAGGGGGGATAACCCCAGGAGAAGAGTGTCATGATCCATTGTGGAGACGGGGAGAAACCCGCCGGAGATGAAGTCAGATCCATGGGAGAGGGGGAGATGAGAACCCCACCATGGGATGAAATGTCACTGATCCACTGGGGATGGGGGGAACCCCCAGGAGATGAGTTGGATCCATTAGGAGATCTGGGGAGATAATCCCCATGGAGATGAGGCATTCCATTTGGCAGACCCGAGTGGGGAGAACCCCAAAAGGATGAGTGAGTGAGCAATGTGGAGACGGGGTGGGGCCAAACCCCCATGGAGATGAGTGTCAGTGATCCAAGGAAACAGGTGGGACCCCCATGGAGGAGGCATGACCAGGAGAGCAGGGCCACAACCCTATGGAGATGGTTCAAAAACCATTGGGGAGACGGGGGAGAAAAACCCCATGGAGATGAGTGTCAGGATCCATTCTGGAGAGCAGGGGAGATAACCCCAAATGAAATGCCAGTGATCCATTGTGGAGACCCCGGGGCAGATTTCCCCCATGCGAAACTTCAGTGATCCATTGGGAAGGGAAAAAACCCCATGGAGACGTCACCCAGAACCATTGGGGAGATGGGGAGGGGGGAGGCAACCCGAATGAGTGGAACCATTGTGGGAGTAGAGAAACCCGCATGGAGATGAATGCAGTGATCCTTGGGGAGAGGGGGGATACCCCGGAGAGAGGCATTGGATCCCTTCTGGAGAGCAGGGGAGAACCCCCAAGGAGGGGCAGGATCCATTGGAGACCGAGGGAGGGGGAAACCACCCTAGAGAGAGGCAAGGGATCCATTTCTGGAGAGCAGGGGGATGAACCAAGAGATGAGTGCAGTGATCCATTGGGGAAGCAGATTTATAATCCCCATGGAGATGAGTGTCAGTGATCCATTGGGGAGATTGTTAGAACCCGGCATGGGGATTAAGCATTGATTCATTGTGGAACCTTAGCCCCCCGGGGAGATGAGTGTCAAGATCCATTGGGAGATGGGGAAACCGTCATGGAGCTGAATGTCAGTGATCCATTGGGGAAAAGGGGGAAACACCCCATGGAGATGAGTGCCCGATCCTTCTGGGAGCAGGGGTAATCCCCATGGAGATGAGTTTCGGGACCATTGAGGAGACTGGGGGAAATCCCCAGGAGATGACAGTGGTCCATTTGGCAGACCGAGGGAGAACCCGCCATAGATGAGTGTTATGATGCAATGGAGACGGGGGGGGGAAGATAGCCCAGGAGATGAGGAAGGATCCATTGTGGAGACAGGTGGTACCCCATGAGATGGTTCATGATCCAGGGAGAGAGGGGAGATAACCCCAATGGAGATGAACAGGGATCCATTGGGGAGAGGGGAGATACCCCCATGGAGTTGGAGTGTCAGTGATCCATTCTTGAGCAGGGGAGATAACCCCATGGAGATGAATGTTAGGGATTCATTTTGGAGATTACGGGGTAGATACCCCTTATGGAGATGAGTGTCAGTGATCCATTGGGGAGAACGGGGGTAGATATTCCCCGTGGACATGAGTGTCAGTGATGCAGTGTGGAGATGAGGGGCAGATGGGGCAGAAGATACTGCCATGAAGATGATTCTCAGTGATCCATTGGGGAAACGGGTTTTATAACCCCATGGAGACGATCAGTGATCCATTGTGGAGAGCAGGGTTTTTTTAACCCCAAGACTGGGTGGGTTTGATCCTTGGGAGATTAGGGGTGTAACCCCAATGGAGATGAGGCATGATCCATTCGGAGAACAATTGTAGATACCCCCATGGAGATAAACAAAGTGATTAATTGGGAGATCACAGGGTCAAACCCCATGGAGAAGAGGTAGGATCCATTGTGGAGATCAGTGGTAGAACCCACCATGGAGATGTGCTTATCTATTGTGGAGAGGGGAGGGGGGGAAGATCCCATGGAGATGAGGCAATCCCTTGTGGAAAGCAGCGTTTTATAATCCCTATGGATATGAGACTCAGTGATCCATTGGGGAGAGGGGGGTAGACACCCCCCCATGGAGATGAGTGTCAGTGATCCATTTTGGAGATGGGCGGGGTAGATAATTCCCATGGAGATGTGTATCAGTGAACCATTGTGGAGATTGGGGGGCAGGGGTAGTTAATCCCCATGGAGAAGAGGAAGGATCCATTTTGGAGATCAGGGGTAGATACCCGCCATGGAGATGAATGTCAGTTATCCATTATGGATGGGGGGGGGGAAAAACCCATTGAGATGAGTGTCAGTTATACAGTGTGGAGAGCAGGGTTTAATACTCCCCGTGGAGATGAGTGTCAGTGATCCATTGGGGAGATTACATGTAGATACCCGCCATGGAGATGAGAGTCAGTGATCCATTCTGGAGTACACGGGTAGATACCCCCTAAGGAGATTAATGTCAGGACTTGGGAGACTTCTTTAGATACCCCCTGGAGATGAATGCAGGATCCATTCTGGAGAAGGGGGGGTAGATAACCCCATGGAGATGAGTGCAGGATCCAGGGGGAGCAGGGTTTTAAACCCCATGGAGATGAGTGCTGATTCATTTTGGAGATCAGGGGGGGAGATAATCCCCTTGGGGGAAGAGGCCAATTGACTGTGGAGACTAGAAACCCGGCACGGAGATGAATGCATTGATCGACTGGGGAGATTAGGGGTAGATACCGCCCATGGAGATGAGAGCGTTATCCAACTGGAGAAAGGGGAGATTCTCCGATGGAGATTAATGTCAGTGATTATTGTGGAGATCTCTGGAGATACCCCATGGAGATGAAAATGTCAGTGATCCACTGTGGGGATGGGGGGAGTAGAAATCCCCATGGAGATGAGTGTAGGATCCATTTAGATAGGGTTTTATAATGCTTATGGAGATGAGTGTCAGTGGTCCATTGGGGAGATTAGGTGGAATGCTCGTCATGGAGATGAGTGTCAGTGATCCCTTGGGGCGATTAAGGTGGATACCCCCCATGGAGATGAGAGTCAGTGATCCATCCTGGAGAACAGGGGCATACCCTGTATGGAGATTAATGTCAGTGATTCTTTGGGATCCTGGGTAGATAAACCCATGGAGCTGGATGTCAGTGATCCATTGTGGATAGAGATTATTGTCAGTGATTCTTTGTGGAGATCACGGGAAGATATCCCATGGAGATGAGAGTCAGTGATCCATTGTGGAGATGGGGAGTAGATAATCCCCATGGAGATGAGTGTCAGTGATCCATTGTGGAGATCAGGGGTAGATACCCCGCATGGAGATTAATGTCAGTGATCCATTGTGGAGATCTCGTGGTAGATACGCCCCATGGAGATGAATGTCAATTATCCATTGTGGAGAGCAGGGAGGGGGGGAAGATACCCCCATGGAGATGAGTGTCAGTGATGCAGTGTGGAGACTGGGGGGGGGGCGAAAGATACTCCCATGGAGATGAGTGTCATTGATCCATTGTGGAGAGCAAGGTTTTATAATCCCCATGGAGACAACTGTCAGTAATCAATGTGGAGATCGGGGAGGGGGAGGGTTAGATACCCCCATGGAGATGAAGTGCAGTGATCCATTGTGGAGATCAGTGAGATCCCACCATGTAGATGAATGTCAGTGGTCTCATTGTGGAGATCACCAGGTAGATACCCCGCATGGAGATGAGTGGCAGTGATCCATTGGGCAGATTAGGTGTAGAAACCCCACATGGACATGAGTGTCAGTGATCCATTGTGAAGATCAGGGTTTTATTATCCCCATGGAGATGAGTGTCAGTGATCCATTGGGGAGATTAGGTGTAGATACCCGCCATGGAGATGAGAGTCAGTGATCCATTGTGGATAGCATCGGTAGATAACCCCATGGAGATTAATGTAATTGATTCATTGTGGAGATCACGGGGTAGATACCCCCTATGGAGATGAGTGTTAATGATCCATTGGGAGATTGGGGGTAGAAACCCGTCATGGAGATGAATGTCAGTGATCCATTGGGGAGAGGGGGGTAGATGGTAGATACCCACCATGGAGATGAATGTCACTGATTCATTGGGGAGATCAGGGGGTAGATACCCCCATGGAGATGAGTTTCAGTGATCCATTGAGGAAATCTGGGGTAGAAAACCCATGGAGATGAGTGTCAGTGATGCACTGTGGAGATGGGGGTGGTAGATAATGCCCATGGAGAAGAGTTTCAGTGATCTATTTTGGAGAGCGAGGAGGTGGGGAAGATATCCCTATGGAAATGACTGTCAGTAATGCCATGTGGAGATCGGGGCGGGGCGGGGGGGGGGAGGCTGAAGATACTCCCATGGAGATGTGTGTCAATGATCCATTGTGGAGAGCAAGGTTTTATAATCCCCATGGAGATGAGTGTCAGTCATCCATTGTGGAGATCAAGGGGTAGATAATCCCCATGGAGAAGAGTGTCAGTGATCCATTGTGCAGATCAGGGGTAGAAACCCGCCATGGAGAGGAATGTCAGTGATCTATTGGGGAGAGAGGGTAGATACCCCCCATGGGGATGAGTGTCAGTGATCCATTCTGGAGGGCAGGGGTACATAACCCCCATGGAGATGAATGTCAATGCTTCATTGTGGAGATCACCGGGTAGATACCCATTATGGAGATGAGAGTCAGTGATCCATTGGGGAGATCGGGGTTAGATAATCCACATGGAGATGAGTGTCAGTGATCCATTGTGGAGATCGGGGTGGGGGGGTCGGAAGATACTCCCATGGAGATGAGTGTCAGTGATCTATTGTGGAGAGTAGAGTTTTATAATCCCCATGGAGATCAGTGTCAGTGATCCATTGGGGAGATTAGGTGTAGATACCTCCCATGGAGATGAGTGTCAGTGATCCATTGTGGAGATCACAGGGAAGATACCCCCCATGGAGATGAGTGTCAGTGATCCATTGGGGAGATCAGGGGTAGATAATCCCCATGGAGATGAGTGTCAGTAATCCATTGGATAAATCCGAGGGGGGTAGAAACCAACCATAGAGAAGAGTGTTAGTGATGCAGTGTGGAGATCGGGGGCGGGGGGGAAGATACCCCCATGGACATGAGTGTCAGAGATCCATTGTGTAGATCAGGGGGTAGATACCCTCCATGGAGATGACTGTCAGTGATCCATTGTGAAGATCTGTAGGTAGATAATCCCCATGGAGAAGAGTGTCAGTGATCCATTGTGGAGAGCAGGGGCAGAAACCCCCCATGGAGAAGAGTGTCAGTGATCCATTGGGGAGATCGGGGGTAGATAATCCCCATGGAGATGGGGTAGATAACCCCCATGGAGATGAGTGTCAGTGATCCATTGTGGAGATTGGGGGGGGTAGATAATCCCCATGGAGAAGAGTGCCAGTGATCCATTTTGGAGATCAGGGGTAGATACCCGCCATGGAGATGAATGTCAGTTATCCACTATGGAGAGAGGGGTGGCGGGGAATATAACTCGATGGAGATGAGCGTCAGTGATGCAGTGTGGAGATCGGGGGGGGGGGCAGAAGATACTCTGTTGGAGATGAGTGTAAGTGATGCAGTGTGGAGATCAGGGGTGATGGGGCAGAAGATACTCCCATGAAGATGAGTGTCAGTGATCCATTGTGGAGATCAGGGGTAGATAATGCCCATGGAGAAGATTGTGAGTGATCCATTGGGAAGAGCAGGGTTTTTTAATCCCCATGGAGATGAGTGTCAGTGATCCATTGTGGAGAGCACGGTTTTATTATCCCATGGAGATGAGTGTCAGTGATTCATTTTGGAGATCAGGGGGGAGATAATTCCCATGGAGAAGAGTATCAGCGATCGACTGTGGAGAGCAGGGGTAGAAAACCGCCACGGAGATGAATGTCTGTGATCCATTGGAGAGAGGGGGGTAGACACCCCATGGAGATGAGTGTAAGTGATCCATTGGGGAGATTAGGTGTAGATACCTCCCATGGAGATGAGAGTCAGTGATTCAATCTGGAGACCAGGAGTAGATACCCCTATGGAGATTAATGTCAGTGATTCATTGTGGAGATCAGGGTTTTATAATGCCTATGGAGATGAATGTCAGTGGTCCTTAGGAGAGATTAGGTGTAGATACCCCCCATGGAGATGAGAGTCAGTGAGCCATTCTGGAGAACAGGGGTAGATACCCCGTATGGAGATTAATGTCAGTAATTCATTGTGGTGATCACGTGGTAGATACCCCCCATGGAGCTGAATGTCACTGATCCATTGTGGATAACAGGGTTAGATACCCCCAATGGAGATTAATGTCAGTGATTCTTTGTGGAGATCAGGGGTAGAAACCCGTCATGGAGATAAATGTCAGTGATCCATTGGGGAGAGGGGGGTAGATAACCCCCATGGAGATGAGTGTCAGTGATCCATTCTGGAGAGCAGGTGTAGATACCTCCCACAGAGATGAGTCGCAGTGATCCATTGGGGAGACCAGGGTTGTATAATCCCCATGGAAATGACTGTCAGTGATCCATTGTGGAGAGCAGCGTTTTATAATCCCCATGGAGACGACTGTCAGTAATCAATTGTGGAGATCGGGGAGGGGAGGGTTAGATACCCCCAATGGAGATGAGTGTCAGTGATCCATTTTGGAGATCAGGGGTAGATCCCACCATGTAGATGAATGTCAGTGGTTCATTGTGGAGATCACCAGGTAGATACCCCGCATGGAGATGAGTGGCAGTGATCCATTGGCAGATTAGGTGTAGTTACCCCCATGGAGATGAGTGTCAGTGATCCATTGTGGAGAGCAGGGTTTTATAATCCCCATGGAGATGAGTGTCAGTGATCCATTGGGGAGATTAGGTGTAGATACCCGGCATGGGGATTAATGTCATTGATTCATTGTGGAGATCATGGGTAGATACCCCCCATGGAGATGAGTTTCGATGATCCATTGAGGAGATCTGGGGTAGATTATCCCATGGAGATGAGTGTCAGTGGTCCATTGTGCATACCCGAGTGGGGTAGATACCCGCCATAGCGATGAGTGTTAGTGATGCAATGTGGAGATCGGGGGTGGGGCCGAAGATACTCCCATGGAGATGAGTGTCAGTGATCCACAGTGGAGAGCAGGGTTTTATAATCCCCATGGAGACAACTGTCAGTAATCAATTGTGGAGATGGGGGGGGGTTGATACCCCTGTGGAGATTAGTGTCAATGATCCATTGTGGAGATCAGGGGTAGAAACCCGTCATGGAGATGAGTGGCCTTGATCCATTGGGGAGAGGGGGGTAGACACCCCCCATGGAGATGAGTGTCAGTCATCCATTCTGGCGAGCAGGGGTAGATACCCATCATGGAGATGAATGTTAGTGATTCATTGGGGAGATCACAGGGTATATACCCCCCATGGAGATGAGTGTCAGTGATCCATTGTGGAGATTGGGGGGCTGGGGTAGTTAATCCCGATGGAGAAGTGTGACAGTGATCCATTTTGGAGATCAGGGGTAGAAACCCCTCATGGAGATGAATGTCAGTGATCCCTTCTGGAGAGCAGGGGTAGATACCCCCATGGAGATGAATGTCAGTGATCCCTTCTGGAGAGCAGGGGTAGATACCCCCCATGGAGATGAGTGTCAGTGATCCCTTCTGGAGAGCAGGGGTAGATACCCCACATAGAGATGAGTGTCAGTGATCCATTGGTTAGATCCGAAAGGGGGTAGAAACCACCCATAGAGATGAGTGTTAGTGATCAATGTGCAGATCGGGGGAGGGGGGAAGATGCCCCCATCGACATGAGTGTCAGTGATCAATTGTGGAGAGCAGGGTTTTATAATCCCCATGGAGATCAGTGTCAGTGATCCATTGTGGAGATTAGGTGTAGATACCTCCAATGGAGATGAGTGTCAGTGATCCATTCTGGAGAGCAATTGTAGATAACCCCCATGGAGATAAATTTCAGTGATTCATTGTGGAGATCACAGGGTACATACCCCCCATGGAGATGAGTGTCAGTGATCCATTGGGTAGATCTGAGGGGGGTAGAAACCACCCATAGAGATGAGTGTTAGTGATGCAGTGTGCAGATCGGGGGAGGGGGAAGATACCCCCATGGAGATGAGTGTCAGTGATCCATTGTGGAGAGCAGGGTTTTATATTCCCCATGGAGACGACTGTCAGTAATCAATTGTGGAGATTGGGGGGGGAGATACCCCCCATGGAGATGAGTGTCAGTGATCTATTGTGGAGAGCAGGTTTTATAATCCCCATGGAGATGAGTGTCAGTGATACATTGGGGAGATTAGGTGTAGATACCTTCCATGGAGATAAGCGTCAGTGATCCATTCTGGAGATCACAGGGAAGATACCCCCCATGGAGATGAGTGTCAGTGATCCTTTGGGGAGATCAGGGGTAGATAATCCCCATGGAGATGAGTCTTAGTGATGCAGTGTGGAGATCAGGGGGTAGATAGCCCCATGGAGATGAATGTCAGTGATTCATTGTGGAGATCACTGGCAGACACTCCCCTATGGAGATGAGTGCCAGTGATCCACATTGTGGAGAATGGGGGGTGGTGGGGCGGAAGCTATCCCCATGGAGATGAGTGTCAGTGATAAATTGTGGAGAGCAGGGTTTTATAATCCCCATGGAGATCAGTGTCAGTGATCTACTGGAGAGATCGGGGGTAGATAATCCCCATGGAGAAGAGTGTGAGTGATCCATTGTGGAGATCAGGGGTAGAAACCCGCCATGGACACGAATGTCAGTGATCCATTGGGGAGAGGGGGGTAGATACCCCCCATGGAGTTGAGTGTCAGCGATCCATTCTGGAGAGCAGGGGTAGATACCCCCCATAGACATGAGTGGCAGTGATCCATTGTGGACATCAGGGTTTTATAATCCGCATGGAGACGACTGTCTGTGATCCATTGTGGAGATTGGGTTGGGGAGGTAGATAATCCCCATGGAGAAGAGTGTAAGTGATCCATTGTGGAGATCAGGGTTTTGTAATGCCTATGGAGATGAGTGTCAGTGACCCATTGGGGAGATTAGGTGTAGATAGCCCGCATGGAGATGTGTGTCAGTGATCCATTGTGGAGAGCAGGGTTTTATACTCCCCATGGAGATGAGTGTCAGTGACTCATTGGGGAGATTAGGTGTAGATACCCGCCATGGAGATGAGTGTCAGTGATCCAATCTGGAGAGCAGGGTTAGATAACCCCCATGGAGATGAATGTCAGTGATTTATTGTGGAGATCACGGGGTAGGTACCCCTATGGAGATGAGTGTCAGTGATCCATTATAGTGATTGGGGTAGATAATCCCAATGGAGATGATTGTCAGTGATCCATTGTGGAGAGCAGGGTTTTATAATCCCCCTGAAGAGGACACTCAGTAATCCATTGTAGAGGTCGGGGAGAGGGGGGAGGGGTAAATCCCCATGGAGATGAGTGTCAGTGATCCATTGTGGAGATCAGGGTTTTAAAATCCCCATGGACACGACTGTCAGTGATCCATTGTGGAGAATGGGGGGGGGGGCGGAAGATATCCCATAGTGATGAGTGTCAGTGATCCATGAAGATCAGGGGTCAGATAATCCCATGGAGAAGGTATCAGTGATCCATTGTGGAGATCAGTGGTAGATACACACCATGGAGATGAATGTCAGTTATCTATGGTGGAGAGCGGGGAGGGGGGGAAGATACCCGCATGGAGATGAGTGCAGTGATGCATTGTGGAGATTGGGGTGGTGGGACCAAAGATACTCCCATGGAGATGAGTGTCAGTGATTCATTGTGGAGAGGGGGAGACACCCCCATGGAGATGAGTGTCAGTGATCCATTCTGGCAAGCAGGGGTAGATACCCAACATGGAGATGAATGTGAGTGATTCATTGGAGACTCAAGGTACAACCCATGGACATGAATGTCAGTGATCCATTGGTGAGAGAGGGGTAGATACGCCCATGGAGATGATTTTCAGTGATCCAGTGTGGATGGTGTGGGTAGATAATCCCATGGAGAAGAGTTCAGTGATCCATTTTGCAGAGCAGGGAGGTAGGAAGATATCCCCATGGAGATGACTGTCATTAATGAAGTGTGGAGATCGGGGCGAAGATACTCCCATGGAGATGAGTGTCAGTGATCCACAGTGGAGAGCAGGGTTTTATAATCCCCATGGAGACAACTGTCAGTAATCAATTGTGGAGATCGGGGAGGGGGGGTAGATACCCCCTCTGGAGATGAGTGTCAATGATCCATTGTGGAGATCAGGGGTAGAAACCCGTCATGGAGATGAGGGGCAGTGATCCATTGGGGAGAGGGGGGTAGACACCCCCCATGGAGATGAGTGTCAGTGATCCATTCTGGCGAGCAGGGGTAGATACCCACCATGGAGATGAATGTTAGTGATTCATTAGGGAGATCACAGGGTACATACCCCCCATGGAGATGTGTGTCAGTGATCCATTGTGGAGATTGGGGGGCTGGGGGAGTTAATCCCGATGGAGAAGAGTGACAGTGATCCATTTTGGAGATCAGGGGTAGATACCCGCCATGGAGATGAATGTCAGTTATCCATTATGGAGAGCGGGGTGGGGGGGAAATATAACTCCATTGATATGAGCGTCAGTGATGCAGTGTGGAGATCGGCCGGAGGGGGGGGGGGTGCGGAAGATACTCCGATGGAGATGAGTGTAAGTGGTGCAGTGTGGAGATCCGGGGGAGAGGGGATGGGGCAGAAGATACTCCCATGAAGATGAGTGTCAGTGATCCATTGTGGAGATCAGGGGGTAGATAATCCCCATGGAGAAGAGTGTGAGTGATCCATTGTGGAGATCAGTGGTAGAAACCCGCCATGGACATGAATGTCAGTGATCCATTGTGGAGATCAGGGGTAGAAACCCCTCATGGAGATGAGTGTCAGTGATCCATTGTGGAGAGTAGGGTTTTATATTCCCCATGGAGACGACTATCAGTAATCAATTGTGGAGATCGGGAGGGGGGTAGATACCCCACTGAGATGAGTGTCAGTGATCTATTGTGGAGAGCAGGGTTTTATAATCCTTATGGAGATGAGTGTCAGTGATACATTGGGGAGATTAGGTGTAGATACCTTCCATGGAGATTCCGGTCAGTGATCCATTGTGGAGATCACAGGGAAGATACCCCCCATGGAGATGAGTGTCAGTGATCCTTTGGGGAGATCGGGGTTAGATAATCCCCATGGAGATGAGTGTCAGTGATCCATTGGGTACATCCGAGTGGGGTAGAAACCACCCAAAGAGATGAGTGTCAGTGATGCAGTGTGGAGATCAGGGGGCAGATATCCCCATGGAGATGAGTGTTAGTGATCCAGTTTGGTGATGGGGGTGGGTAGTTAATCCCCATGGAGAAGACTTTCAGTGATCCATTTTGCAGAGCGGGGAGGTAGGGAAGATATCCCCTGGAGATCACTGTCAGTAATGAAGTATGGAAATCGGGGGCTGAAGATACTCCCATTGAGATGAGTGTCAGTGATCCATTGTGAAGATCAGGGGGTAGATAATCCCATGGAGAAGAGTGTCAGTGAGTGTCAGTGATGCATTGTGGAGATCGCGGGGGGGCGGGGACCAAAGATACTCCCATGGAGATGAGTGTCAGTGATCCATTGTGGAGAGGGGGGTAGACACCCCCCATGGAGATGAGTTTCAGTGATCCATTATGGCAAGCAGGGGTAGATACCCACCATGGAGATGAATGTCAGTGATTCATTGGGGAGATCACAGGGTATATACCCCCCATGGAGATGAGTGTCAGTAATCCATTGTGGAGATTGGGGGGCTGGGGGAGTTAATCCCCATGGAGAAGAGTGACAGTGATCCATTTTGGAGATCAGGGGTAGATACCCGCCATGGAGATGAATGTCAGTTATCCATTATGGAGAGCGGGATGGGGGGGAATATAACTCCATTGAGATGAGCGTCAGTGATGCAGTGTGGAGATCGGGGGGGGTGCTGAAGATACTCCGATGGAGAAGAGTGTAAGTGATCCATTGTGGAGAACAGGGTTTTATAATCCCCATGAAGACGACACTCAGTAATCCATTGTAGAGGTCCGGGAGAGGGGGGAGGGGTAAATATCCCCCATGGAGATGAGTGTCAGTGATCCATTGTGGAGATCAGGGGTAGAAACCCCTCATGGAGATGAATATCAATGATCCATTGGGGAGAGGGGGGTAGATACCCCCCATGGAGAGGAGTGTCAGTGATCCATTATGGCAAGCAGGGGTAGATACCCACCATGGAGATGAATGTCAGTGATTCATTGGGGAGATCACAGGGTATATACCCCCCATGGAGATGAGTGTCAGTAATCCATTGTGGAGATTGGGGGGCTGGGGATTAATCCCATGGAAAGAGTGAATGATCCATTTTGGAGATCAGGGGAAACCCGCCATGGAGATGAATGTCAATTTCATGGAGAGCGGATGGGGGAAATAACTCCATGAGATGAGCGCCAGGATGCAGTGTGGAGATCAAGGGGGGGTGCTAAAGAATCTAATGATGCGGATCCAGGCATATTTGAATCCATGGAGACCACTGTCATGATCCATTGGGAGACGGGGGAAACCAGCCTTGAGATGAAATGCATGATCCAAGACGGGGTGATAACACCCATGGAGATGAATGTCATGATTCAGTGGGAGATACGGGTGATACCCAGGAGATGAGTGCAGTGATCCATTTGAGACAGGGTTTAAACCCCATGGAACACTGTCATGATCCATTTGGGAGAATGGGGGGCGGAAGAATCCCCATGGAGATGATGTCAGTGAAAATTGTGGAAAGGGTTTACATCCCATGGAATAAAAGCCAGTGATCCAGGGAGACGGTAACCCATGGAAGGTGGTGATCCATTTGGGAGATCTGGGGAGAAACCGCCATGGACAAGGCAGTTCCAGGGGGAGAGGGGGGAAACCCCCATGGAGTTAGTGTCAAATCCATTCTGAAAGGGGAGATACCCCAAGACATGATGGCGGGATCCGTGGGACCAGGGTTTTATAATCCGCATGGAGACGTGTCTGTGATCCAGGGAGATTGGGGGGAGGAGAAATCCCATGGAAAATGAAGTGATCCAGGGAGACGGGTTTTTAAAATGCCTAATGGTGCGGATCCACTGGGGAGTTAGGGTTGATAGCCCACTGGGATTGTACGTGATCCTTGGGAGAGGGGTTTTATACCCCATGGAGATGAGTGCCAAGATCCATTGTAGTGGGCCAAAACCCCATGGACACGACTTCAGTGATCCATTGGGAGAATGGAAAATCTCATGGAGATAGTTCGTGGTAAAAGGAGGCAGGGTTTTATATCCCCATGGAGACTGGGATCCATTTGGGAGACGGGTTTATAATCCCCATGGAGACGACTTCAGGATCATTTGGGGAAATGGGGGGGAAATATTCCCAAGTGATGAGTGCCAGTGATCCATTGTGAAGATAGGGGGCGAAATCCCATGGAAAAGATATCAGTGATCCATTGTGGAGACGTGGGCCACCATGGAGATGAAATGCAGTTATCTTGGTGGAGGCAGGGGGGGAAGATACCCATGGAGATGAGTGTCAAAGGATGCATTGTGGGTTGGGGTGGGGGACCAAAATCCCCATGGAGATGAGTGTCAGGAATTTGGGAAAGGGGGGGCACCCCCATGGGAAGGTGTCGGTGATCCTTCTCAAGCAGGGGATCCCAACATGGAATGAATGTGGGGATTATTGGGGAACGGGCATACCACCCATGGACAAGGAAATTGGGTGGTCCATTGGGGGGGAAACGCCCATGGGATGATTTTCATGATCCAGGTGTGGGTGATGGATGGGGTAGATAACCCCATGGAGAAGAGTTTCAGGATCCTTTTCAGAGCGGGGAGGGAAGAATCCCCATGGAAACTGCCAAATGAAGTGTGGGATCGGGGGGAAGATTTCCCATGGAGATGAGGCAGTGATCACAGGGAGAGCAGGGTTTTAAATCCCATGGAGACAACTGTCAGTAACAATTGTGGAGATCGGGGGGGGGGAACCTCTCTGGAATGAGTGTCAATGATCCATTGTGGAGATGGGGTAGAAACCGTCATGGAGATGGGGGCGTGATCCTTGGGGAGGGGGACACCCCCCATGGGAAGTTCCAGTGATCCACAGAGCAGGGGTAGATACCCACCATGGAGATGAAATGTTGTGATTATTAGGGAGTCGGGTACATACCCCATGAGATGTGTTCAGTGATCCATTGGAGATTGGGGGGGATTAATAGATGGAAAGAGTGACAGTGATCCATTTTGGAGACCGGTTGATACCCGCCATGGAGATGAAATGCGTTATCCAAGGAGAGCGGGTGGGGGAAAAAACCCCAATAAGGAGCGCAGTGATGCGTGGAGACGGCGGAGGGGAGGGGTGGAAGAACTGATGGAGATGAGTGTAAGTGGTGCAGTGTGGAGATCCGGGGAGGGGATGGGGCAAAGAACCCCAGAAGATGAGTGCAGTGGATCTTGTGGAGATGTGTAACCCCTGGGAAGAGTGTGAGGATCCATTGTGGAGTGTGGTAGAAACCCGCCATGGACAGAAATTCGTGATCCATTGTGGAGATAGGAGAAACCCCTTGGGTGATGCAGTGATCCATTGTGGAGGCAGGGTTTATATTCCCTGGGAGACACGAATCAATTTGTGGAGATCGGGGAGGGGTGATACCCCACTGAGTGGTGTCAGTGATCTATTGTGGAGCAGGGTTTTATAACCTTATGGAGATGAGTGTGTGAACATTGGGGAGATTATGGAATCCTTCCATGGGATTCCGGTCATATCCATTGTGGAGATCACAGGAAGAACCCCCATGGAGATAGGTCATGATCCTTTGGGGGAGATCAAGATAACCCATGGAGATGAGGTCAGTGATCCATTGGGAATCGAGTGGGGTAGAAACCACCCAAAGAGATGATGTCAGTGATGCAGTGTGAGATGGGGGGGAATTTCCCCATGGGATGGGGTTAGATCCGTTTGGGATGGGGGTGGGTAGTTAATCCCATGGAGAACTTTCAATCCATTTGGGCAGGGGAAGATTCCCCCAGATCACTGTCAGTAATGAAGTATGGAAATCGGGGGCTGAAGTTCCCATTGGGGGGGTCAGTGATCCATTGTGAAAGATCAGGGGTGATAATCCCCATGGGAAGGTGTCAGTGAGTGTGTGATGCATTGTGGAGATCGGGGGGGGGACCAAGATCTCCCATGGAGATGAGTGTCAGTGATCCATTTGGAGAGGGGGTGGACACCCCATGGAATGAGTTTCAGTGATCCATTATGGCAAGGAGGGTAATCCACCATGGAGATGAATCGGATTCATTGGGAGATCAATATATACCCCATGGAATGAATGTCAGGAATCCATTTGGGTTGGGGGGCTGGGGGTTTCATGGGGGTGACAGTGATCCATTTTGGAGATCAGGGTAGATACCACCATGGAATGAATTCGGTTTCCAAGGAAAGGGATGGGGAATATAACTCATTAATGAGCGTCAGTGATCGTGTGGAGATCGGGGCGGGGGTGCTGAAGATACTCCGATGGAGATGAGTGTCAATGATCCATTGTGGACATCACGGGTTTGTAATCCTTATGGAGACCACTGTCAGTGATCCATTGTGGAGATCAGGGGTAGAAACCAGCCATTGAGATGAATGTCAGTGATCCATTAAGGACAGGGGGGTAGATAACACCCATGGAGATGAATGTCAGTGATTCATTGTGGAGATCACCGGGTAGATACTCCCTATGGAGATGAGTGTCAGTGATCCATTGTGGAGATCAGGGTTTTAAAATCCCCATGGACACGACTGTCAGTGATCCATTGTGGAGAATGGGGGCGGAAGATATCCCCATGGAGATGATGTCAGTGATAAATTGTGGAAACGGGGTTTATCATCCCCATGGAGTGTGTCAGTGACCATTGTGGAATCAGGGGTGATAATCCCCTTGGAGAAAGTGATGATCCCATTGTGGGATGGGGTAGAAACCCCGCCATGGACAAGAATGTCAGTGTCCATTGGGGAATGATACCCCTGGGTTAGGTCAGTAATCCTTCTGGAGAGGGTAGATCCCCCTGGCATGGTGGCGTGATCCCCGTGGACATGGGTTTTATAATCCGCATGGGGACTTCTGTGTCCATTGGGAGAGGGGGTGGGGGGAGATAATCCCATGGGAAAATTGTGATCCCATTGTGGAATCGGGGTTTTAATGCCTTGGAGATGGTTGGTGATCCATGGGAGTTGGGGAGATGGCCCACATGGAATGTGTTATGATCCATGGAGAGGGGTTTTTTCCCCCATGGAGATGGTGTCAGTGACCCATTGGGAATTGGGTGTGATATTCCCATGGAGATGAGTGTAGTGATCCAATCTGGGCAGGGGGGAATAACCCCATGGAATGAATGTCAGTGATCCATTTGGGAGAACAGGGTTTTAAAATCCCCCATGAGGCGACACTCAGTAATCCGTGAGGTCCCGGGGAGGGGGGGGTAAAATCCCCAGGATGGTGTCGTATCCATTGTGGAATCAGGGTGAAACCCCTGGAGATGGAATATCAATGATCCATTGGGGGAGGGGGGTGATACCCCCATGGAAGGTGTCAGTGATCATTGGTTGATCCGGGGGTGAAACCCCCTGAGATGAGTGAGTGATGCGTGTGCGATGGGGGGATTATGGACATGATGTCGGTCCTTTGGAGATCGGGGGGAAATTTCCCCATGAGATGGTTCAGTGATCGTGTGGTAATGGGTGGGTAGATAATCCCCAGGAGAAAGTTTCAGTGATCCATTTTAGAGCGGGGGTGGGAAAAATCCCTGGAATGGCTGGTAAATGCACTTGGAGATCGGGGGGGGGGCGGAAGATCCTCCCATGGAATGGGTCAGTGATCCATTGTGGAGAGAAGGTTTATAATCCCTAACGACTGTCGTAATCAATTGGAGATCGGGGAGGCCAGGGTAGAAACCGCTGGAGATGGTGGCGGATCCATTGGGGGATGGGGGGGACCCCTGGAGTGGTGTCGTGATCCATTGGGGGATGGGGGAATCCCCATGGAATAGGTCAGTCATCTATTTGGAGCTAGGTATCCGCATGGGATGGGTTGGTCCATTGGGGGATCAGGGTGACCCCCAGGAGATTTGTCAGGATCCTTGTGGAGATCAGGGGTAGAAACCCGCCATGGACACGAATGTCAGTATCCATTGGGGAGGGGGGAAACCCCCATGAATGAGTGTCATGATCCATTCTGGAGAGAGGGGTAGATACCCCCATAGGCATGGGGCAGGATCCCATTGTGGAAAGGTTTTATAATCCCAATGGAGCGACTGTCTGTGATCATTTGGAGATTGGGTTGGGAGGAGATAACCCCATGGAAAGAGTTTCAGTGATCCAGTGGAACAGGGTTTTGAATGCCTATGGAGATGAGGCCCATTGGGGAGGTTAGGTGTAATACCTAATGGAGATAGTGTCAGTGATCCATTCTGGACCGGGGGTAGATAACCCCTGGAGATGAATGTCGGTTTTTGTGGGATCAGGGGGATACCCCTATGGAGATAGTGTCAGTGATCCATTGTGGAGTTGGGGTTGTTAACCCCATGGAGATGATTGTCAGTGATCCATTTGGGAGGCAGGGGTTTTATAATCCCCATGAAGACGACACCAGTAATCCATTGTAGGGTCGGGGGAGGGGAGGGTAAATACCCCCGGAGATGAGTGTCAGTGATCCATTTTGGAACTAGAAACCCCTCATGGAGAAAGTCAGTGATCCCTTCTGGGGAGCAGGTGTAATCCCCATGGGATGGTGTCAGTGATCCTTCTGGAGAGGGGGTATCCCAAGAGATGAGGGTTGGATGCAAGGTAGATGGGGAGGGGGACGTGCCCCATCGACATGGTGTCAGTGATCAATTGGGAAGGGTTTTATAATCCCCATGGAATTAGTGTCGTATCCTTAATTGGGTTAGATATCAATGCGATGGGTGTCAGTGATCCATTCTGGAAAATTGAATAACCCCATTGAATAAATTTCATGATTCATTGTGGAGACACAGGGCATACCCCATGGAGATGGTGTCAGGTCCATTGGGTGATCCAGGCGGTGAAAACCCATAAAGATGAGTGTTAGTGATGCGTGTGCAGATCGGGGGGTGGGGAAGAACCCCCATGGACATGATGTCAGTGATCATTGGAGATCAAGGGTGATCCCCATGGAGAAGGTGTCAGGTCCAGGTGGTAATGGGGTGGGTAGATAACCCCATGGGAAGAGTTTCAGTGATCCATTTTTAAGGCGGGGAGGTAGGAAGATATCCCCATGGAGATGGCTGTTGTAAATGCAGGTGGAGATCGGGGGGAAAGATCCCCATGGAGATAGTGTCAGGGATCCATTGTGGAGAGGGGTTTATATTCCCCATGGAGACGACTGTCATAATCAATTTGGGAATCGGGGGGGGGAGTACCCCCATGGAGATGATGTCAGTGCCAATTTGGGAGATCGGTGGGGGGAAGATACCCCCATGGAGATGTCAGTGTTATTGGGAAGCAGGGTTTTAAATCCCCATGGAGATGGTGTCAGTGATCCATTGGGAGAAGGTGTAGATACCCCATGAGTTAGTGTCAGTGATCCATTGTGGAATCACAGGGAAATAATGGAGATGGGCAGTGATCCTTTGGGAATCAATAATCCCCATGGAAATGAGTGTCCCAGTGATCCATTGGGTTGATCCGGTGGGGAAACCACCCTAAAGGATGATGTTAGTGATGCAGGTGGAGATCGGGGTGATACCCCATGGAATTTCAGTGATACATTGTGGAGCAGGGTTTTATAATCCCCATGGAGATCAGTGTCAGTGATCCATGGTGGAACTAGATAATCCCCATGGAGAAGGGGTGATCCATTGTGGAATGGGGAGAAACCCGCCAGGACACGAATTAGGATCCTTGGGGGAGGGGGTGATACCCCCCAGGGTTAGTGTCAGTAAAACCATTCTGGAGGCAGGGGTGAACCCCCAGCATGGTGGCAGTGATCCATTTGGACATCAGGGTTTTATAATCCGCATGGAACGACTGTCTGTGATCCATTGTGGAATTAGGGTGGAGGTAGATAATCCCCATGGGAAAGTGTAAGTATCCATTGTGGAGATCAGGGTTTTTAATCTATGGAGATGGTTCAGTGATCCACTGGGGAGTTAGGGTAATGCCGATGGGATGTGTATCAGTGATCCATTGTGGAGGCAGGGGGATAACCCCCATGGAGATGAATGTCAGTGATTTTTGTGGGAGATAGGGGAATACCCCTATGGAGATGGGTCAGTGATCCATTGTGGTTGGGGTAGATAATCCCCATGGAATGATTTTATGATCCATTGTGGAAAGGGTTTTATAATCCCCAGAAGACGACACCAGTAATCCAAGAGGTCCGGGGAGGGGAAAATTTCCCCATGGAGATGAGTGTCAGTGATCCATTGTGGAATCGGGTGAAACCCCTCATGGAGATGAATATCAAGATCCTTTGGGGGGGGTGGATACCCCGGAAAGGGGGCCCGGATCCTTGGTTAATCCGAGGGGTAGAAACCACCCAAGAGATGAAAGGTTGTGATGCGTGTCGATCGGGGTGGGGAAGAACCCCCATGGACTGGTGTCGGATCTTTGGGAGATCAAGGGGAGATAACCCCATGGAGATATGTCAGTGATCCAGGTGGTAATGGGGTGGGGAGATAATCCCCGGGAAGAGTTTCGTGATCCATTTTGGCGGGGGTGGGAAGAAATCCCCATGGAGATGGTGTTGAAATGCACTGTGGAGATCGGGGGGAGGGGGGAAGATCCCATTGGAGATGGGTGCCAGTGATCTATTTTGGAGAGCAAGGTTTTATAATCCCCATGGAGACGACTGTCAGTAATCAATTGTGGAGATCGGGGAGGGGCCAGGGTGCCCCCAGGAAAGTGTCATGATCCATTGTGGATCAGGGGGGGGAAACCCCCATGGAGATGATGTCGTGATCCATTGGGGGAGATGGAAGGTACCCCCATGGAGATGATGTCACCATCTTTGTGAAGATCAGGGTGGTACCCCGCATGAGATGGGTCAGTGGTCCATTGGGGAGATCAGGGGTGCCCCCCATGGGGAATTGTGTCAGTGATCCATTTGGAGAAGGTTTTATAATTTCCCATGGAGATGAGTGTCAGTGTCCTTCTGGAGGAGGGTGATACCCCCATGGGATGATGTCGTGATCCCTTCTGGAGGCAGGTGATACCCCATAGGATGGGTCAGTGATCCCTTCTGGAGGCAGGGGAGATACCCCCATGGAGATGAGTGTCAGTGATCCCTTCTGGAGCAGGGTAGATAACCCCCATGGAGATGAGTGTCAGTGATCCCTTCTGGAGGCAGGGTGATACCCCCATGAGATGAGTGTCAATGATCCATTGGTTAGATCCGAGGGGCTAGAAACCACCCATAGAGATGAGTGCTAGTGATGCATTGTGCAGATCGGGGGGGGAATATACCCCATGGACATGAGTGTCAGTGATCCATTGTGGAGATCAAGGGGTAGATACCCCCATGGAGATGAGTGTCAGTGATCCAGTGTGGTAATGGGTGTGGGTAGATAATCCCCATGGAGAAGAGTTTCAGTGATCCATTTTTAGAGCGGGGAGGTAGGGAAGAAATCCCCATGGAGATGGCTGTTAGTAAATGCACTGTGGAGATCGGGGGGGGGCGGAAGATCCTCCATGAGATGGTGCAGTGATCCTATTTGGAGAGCAAGGTTTATAATCCCCATGGAGACGACTGTCAGTAATCAATTGTGGAGATCGGGGAGGGGCCAGGGTAGATACCCCCCATGGAGACGAGTGTCAGTGATCCATTGTGGAGATCAGGGGGTAGGTACCCCCCATGGAGACGAGTGTCAGTGATCCATTGGGGAGATGGGGGATAGGTACCCCCCATGGAGATGAGTGTCACTCATCTATTGTGGAGATCAGGGGTAGGTACCCCGCATGGAGATGAGTGTCAGTGGTCCATTGGGGAGATCAGGGGTAAGTACCCCCCCATGGAGATGTGTGTCAGTGATCCATTGTGGAGAGCAAGGTTTTATACTCCCCATGGAGATGAGTGTCAGTGATCCCTTCTGGAGAGCAGGGGTAGATACCCCCCATAGAGATGAGTGTCAGTGATCCATTGTGGAGATCAGGGGGTAGATAATCCCCATGGAGAAGAGTGTGAGTGATCCATTGTGGAGATCAGGGTTTTGTAATGCCTATGGAGATGAGTGTCAGTGACCCATTGGGGAGATTAGGTGTAGATACCCGCCATGGAGATGAGTGTCAGTGATCCATTGTGGAGATCAAGGGGTAGATAATCCCCATGGAGAAGAGTGTGAGTGATCCATTGTGGAGATCAGGGGTAGAAACCCGCCATGGACACGAATGTCAGAGATCCATTGGGGAGAGGGGGTAGATACCCCATGGAGATGAGTGTCAGTGATCCATTCTGGAGAGCAGGGGTAGATACCCCCTATGGAGATAAGCGTCACTGATCCATTGTGGAGATCAGGGGTAGATAATCCATGGAGATGAGTCTGTGATCCATTGTGGAGATTGGTGGTAGATAATCCCATGGAGAGTGTCAGTGATCCATTGTGGAGATCAGGGTTTTTAATCCCCATGGAGACTGAGTGATCAGTAGACCGGTCGGGGAGTTAGGGGTGGAGATACCTATGGAGATGAGTGTCAGTGATCCCTTCTGGAGAGCAGGGGTAGATACCTCATGGAGATGAGTGTCAGTGATCCTTCTTGGAGACAGGGCAGATACCCCATGGAGATGAGTGTCAGTGATCCCTTTGGAGAGAGGGTAGATACCCCATGGAGATGAGTGTCAGTGATCCTCTCTGGAGAGCAGGGTATAACCCCATGAAGATGAAGTCAGTGATCCATTGTAGTGGGAGAGGAGGGTAATGCCCCCATAGAGATGAGTGTCATGATCCAATTGTGGAGATCCAGGGGTAGAAACCCCCATAGAGATGAGTGCAGTGATCATCTGGAGAGCAGGGGTGAATACCCCATGGAGATGAGTGTCAGTGATCCATTGTGGAGATCAGGGGTAGATACCCCATGGAGATGAGTGTCAGTGATCCAGTGTGGTAATGGGTGTGGGTAGATAATCCCCATGGAGAAGAGTTTCAGTGATCCATTTTGCAGAGCGGGGAGGTAGGGAAGATATCCCCATGGAGATGGCTGTTAGTAAATGCAGTGTGGAGATCGGGGGGTAGATACCCCATGGAGATGAGTGTCAGTGATCCATTGTGGAGAGCAGGGTTTATATTCCCCATGGAGACGACTGTCAGTAATCATTTGTGGAGATCGGGGAGGGGGGGGTAGATACCCCCCATGGAGATGAGTGTCAGTGCTCCATTGTGGAGATCGGGGGTCGGAAGATACCCCCATGGAGATGAGTGTCAGTGATGCATTGTGGAGATCAGGGTAGAAACCCGTCATGGAGATGAGTGCCAGTGATCCATTGGGGAGATAGGGGTAGGTATCCCCATGGAGATGAGTGTCAGTGATCCATTGTGGAGAGCAAGGTTTTATACTCCCCATGGAGATGAGTGTCAGTGATCCATTGTGGAGATCAGGGGGTAGATAATCCCCATGGAGAAGAGTGTCAGTGATCCATTGTGGAGATCAGGGGTAGAAACCCGCCATGGAGAGGAATGTCAGTGATCCATTGGGGAGAGGGAGGTAGATACCCCATGGAGAAGTGTGTCAGTGATCCATTCAGGAGGGCAGGAGCAGATAACCCCGATGGAGATGAATGTCAGTGATTCATTGTGGAAATCACCAGGTAGATACGCCCTATGGAGATGAGTGTCAGTGATCCATTGTTGAGATCAGGGTTAAATAATCCCCATGGTGATGAGTGTCAGTGATGCAGTGTGGAGATCAGGGGCCAATGGGGCAGAAGATACTGCCATGAAGATGAGTGTCAGTGCTCCATTGTGGAGATTGGCGGGGGGGGAGGGTCGGAAGATACCCCCATGGAGATGAGTGTCAGTAATCTATTGTGGAGAGCTGGGTTTTATAATCCCCATGGAGATGAGTATCAGTGATCCATTGGGGAGATTAGGTGTAGATACCTTCCATGGAGATGAGTGTCAGTGATCCATTGGGTAGATCCGAGTGGGGTAGAAACCACCCAAAGAGATGAGTCTTAGTGATGCAGTGTGGAGATCAGGGGGTAGATACCCCCCATGGAGATGAGTGTTAGTGATCCAGTGTGGTGATGGGGGTGGGTAGTTAATCCCAGTGGAGAAGAGTTTCAGTGATCCATTTTGCAGAGCGGGGAGGTACGGAAGATATCCCCATCGAGATGACTGTTAGTAATGAAGTGTGGAGATCGGGGCGGAAGTTATCACATGGTGATGATCAAGGATCCATTGTGAAGATTAGGGGTAGATAACCTACGGAGTAGAGTGTCAGTGATCCATTGTGGAGACTATGGTAGATACACACCATGGAGAGATGAATGTCACATCTAATAGAGAGCGGGGAGGGGAAGATACCCGCATGAGCGAGAGGCAGTTATGATGCATTGTGAGAGATCAGGGGACCAAAAGATACCCCATGGAGATGAGCCAAAGGATTATCAGGAGAGGGGTAGACACCCCCCATGGAGATGAGTGTCATGATCCATTCTGGCAAGCAGGGGTAGATACCCAACATGGAGATGAATGTCAGTGGTTCATTGGGGAGATCACAGGGTACATACCCCCCATGGAGATGAGTGTCAGTGATCCATTGTGGAGATTGGGGGGGGGATGGGGCAGAAGATACTCCCATGAAGATGAGTGTCAGTGATCCATTGTGGACATCACGGGTTTGTAATCCTTATGGAGACCACTGTCAGTGATCCATTGTGGAGACTAGGCAGAGCAAGTTTTCATGGAGATGAGTGTCAGTGATCCATTCTGGAGAGGGTAGATACCCCCTATGGAGATAAGCGTCACTGATCCATTGTGGAGATCAGGGGTAGATACCCCCTATGGAAATGAGCGTCACTGATCCATTGTGGAGGTCAGGGGGTAGATACCCCCCATGGACATGTGTGTCAGTGATCCATTGTGGAGAGCAGGGGTAACAACCTGCCACACAGATGTATGTCAGTGATCCATTGGGGAGAGTGGGGTAGATACCCCGCATGGAGATGAGTGTCAGTGATCCATTGGGGAGAGGGGGGTAGATACCCCCCCCATGGAGATGAGAGTCAGTGATCGATTCTGGAGCAGGGGTAGATACCCCCCATGGAGATGAGGGTCAGTGATCCATTGTGGAGATCAGGGGGTAGGTACTCCCCATGGAGATGACTGTCAGTGATCCATTGTGGAGAGCAGGGTTTTATAATCCCCATGGAGACGACTGTCAGTAATCAATTGTGGAGATTGGGGAAGGGTTGACACCCCATGGAGATGAGTGTCAGTGATCCATTGGGTAGATCCGAGGGCGGTAGAAACCACCCATAAAGATGAGTGTTAGTGATGCAGTGTGCAGATCGGGGGGTGGGGGAAGATACCCCCATGGACATGAGTGTCAGTGATCCATTGTGGAGATCAAGGGGTAGATACCCATGGAGAAGGAGGTTGGGGTGATCCAGTGTGGTGATGGGGGGGTGGGGTAGAATCCCATGGAGAAGAGTGCTCAGTGATCCATTTTGCAGAGCGGGGAGGGAAGGTATCCCTCATGGAGATGGCTGTCAGTAATGTGCGGAGATCATGGGAAGTGGGCGGAAGACACTATGGAGATGAGTACAGTGGATCCATTGTAAGTATAATGGTTTTATAATCCCCATGGGAGATGAGGTCAGTGATCCATTGTCGAGATCAGGGGAATCCCCATGAGAAGAGACAGTGATCCATTTTGAGATCAGGGTGAGTTACCCACCATGGAGATGAATGTCAGTTATCCAATATAGAGAGAGCAGGTGGGGGGGAATATAACCCAAGGGAGAGATGGATGTTGGCATGCAGGGAGATCGACGTAAGGGGCGGAAGATACCATGAAGATGAGGTCAGTGATCCAATAGGAGACTAGTAGATAACCCCATGGAGAAGAGTGTGAATGATCCATTGTGGAGATCAGGGTAGAAACCCGCCATGGAAATGAATGTCAGTTATCCATTGGGGAGAGGAGGGTAGATACCCCCCATGGAGATGAGTGTCAGTGATCTATTCTGGAGAGCAGGGGTAGATAACCCCCATGTAGATGAATGTCAGTGATTCATTTTGGAGATCTCGGGGTAGATACCCCTATGGAGATGAGGCCGAGTGATCCACTGGGGAGATCGGGGGTAGATAATCCCCATGGAGATGAGTGTCAGTGATGCAGTGTGGAGATCAGGGGCGGATGTGGTGGAAGATACTGCCATGAAGATGAGTGTCAGTGATCCATTGTGGAGATCAGGGGTAGATAATCTTCATGGAGAAGAGTGTCAGTGATCCATTGTGGAGATCAGGCGGTAGGTACCTCCCATGGACATGAGTGTCGGGGACCCATTCTGGAGAGCAGGGGATAGACATGAATTTCATGGAGATGAGTGTCAGTGTGATCCACTGTGAGATGGGGGGGTGCGTAGATAATCCCCATGAAGAAGAGTTTCAGTGATCCATTTTGGAGAGCGGGGACCTGGGGAAGATATCCCCATGGAGAACTGTCAGTAATGCAGTGTGGAGATCGCGGTGGGGGGGGAGCGGAATATCCTCCCATGGAGATGAGTGTCAGTGATCCATTGTGGAGAGCACGGTTTTATAATCCCCATGGAAATGAGTGTCAGTGATTCATTTTGGAGATCGGGGGGAGATAATCCCCATGGAGAAGAGTGTCAGTGATCCATTGGAGAGGGGGGGTAGATACCCCCCATGGAGATGAGTGTCAGTGATCAGCTGGGGAGATTAGGTGTAGATAACCCCGATGGAGATGAGAGTCAGTGATCCAATTTGGAGAACAGGAGTGGATACCCCCTATGGAGATTAATGTTAGTGATTCATTGTGGAGATCACGTGGTAGATACCCCCCATGGAGATGAATGTTAGTGATCCATTTTGGATAGCAGGGGTATATACCCACCATGGAGATGAGTGTCAGTGATCCATTGTGGAGATTAGACAGATACCCGGCCATGAGATGAATGCTGTTATCCAATTATGGAGCTGGTGGGAGGAATATAACCCATGGAGATGAGTGTCAGTGATCCAGTGTGGATATCAGGGCGGGGTGGGGCCTAAGATACTCTGATGGAGATGAGTGTCTGTGATACATTGTGGAGATCAGGGGGAAGGTACCCCCCCTGGAGATGAGAATCAGTGATCCATTGGGGAGATCGGGGGTACATAATCCACATGGAGATGAGTTTCATTGATCCATTGGGGAGATCCGTGGGGGAATATACCCCATGGACATGAGTGTCAGTGATCCATTGTGGAGATTAGGGGGTAGATACCCCCCATGGAGATGAGTGTCAGTGATCTACTGTGGAGATAGGGGTGGGTAGATAATCCCCATGGAGAAGAGTTTCAGTGATCCATTTTGGAGAGCGTGGAGGTGCGGAGATAAACCCGTGAAGATGACTGTAATGCAGCGTGGAGATCGGGAGGGTAAATACCCCTGATTGAGATGAGGCCAGTGATCCATTGGCGAGATCTGGGAAGATAATCCCCATGGAGATGGAGTGTTGAAGATCCAATGTGGAGACCAGGATAATCTTCAAGGAGAAGAGTCAGTGATCCATTGTGGAGACTAGGCGGTACCCCTATGGAGATGAGAGTGTCAGATCCATTGTGGAGAGTAGGGCTTTATAATCCCCATGGAGATGACTGCCAGTAATCCATTGTGATTCTGGGAGGAGGGGTAAATACCCCCATGGAGACATGCGATCCAATAGGGAGATCAGGGTAGAACCTGTCATGGAGATGAAATAAAGGATCCATTGGCGAGAGGGGGTAGGATACCCCCACAGGAGACAGGCTGCCAGTGGATCCATTGTGAGATTGGGGAGGGGTAGACAATCTTGGAGATGAGTGTGTCATTGATCCAATAGGAGATCAGGGGCAGATACCTGCTAGGGAGATGAAATGCCGTGATCCATTGTGGAGAGTGTGTGGAGGCCCTGGGGAAGTGGAGGTGGCAGATACCCGCCATGGAGATGAGTGTCAGTGATCCATCTGGAGAGCAGAAAGTAAGAGGACCCAAATGGAGATCAGTGTTAGCGACCTCCCCAGGGACAGAGACCCCTGCAGTGGAGATCAGGGACAAAGACTCCACATAGAGGTCTGTCTCAGAGATGTATTATCAGGATCAGTCAGAGATCCCATGAGTAGGGACTCAGACCACTCAAGTAAAGCACCACTATGGAAATTGAGGTCACTGACTTACCAAGAACACCAGAAACACAAAACTTGTGAAATTTAAGGCAGGAGCCCTGTGGGAGATCAGGGTAGCCACCCCTTTCATAGAGAGTTCAGAAACAGAGACCTCCCATAGAGATCAGGGTAGAGACTCGCCATGGAGATCAAGGTCAGAGAAACCTCATGGAGATCAGTATCAGAAACCCCCTATGGAGAACAGGTTTAGAGACAGGAGATCTAGCACGGGAGCCACCCAAAGTAGATCTAATTTTGACCAGCAGAACAGCTCGGAGTCAGACTGGAGAGGCGCTTGCAGCAAAGGTCTGCTGGACCCTCGTAGCTCTGATTTGTTTCATCTCTATATACAAAACATCTATTTCCAAATACAGCAGGAGTTATTGATTTTTTTTTATTTTTTTCCGGTCCAGAAAGGCCAGACACAATGTAAATGGCGTACAGGCCTTAGTCATCCTAGGAGTTCCAAATCAAAATCAACTCAAAACTAGTCGTGAACAAGTAGTTTTCTGGGGAACTAGTCCCCTGGTCGTCTCCATGAGCAAAAAGGTTGGTCATTGGGCAGTGGTGGGCCGTTTTGCCCTCAAGGGGGGTGAGGGAGATCTGGCAAATGGCTGGAGGGAAGAGGGAGAGATGACCATCTGTCCTTCAGCTCATGGGAGAGCTAGGCCTGGTTTGCCAGGATTGTGGGAGCAATGAGGTCGAAGCGACAGGCAGAGGCCCTTCCCTGTGGATCTGGGCCCATCCTCCCCCCGGGGACAGGGCAGCTCGGCGGGGGTGGGCTCTTTCTTAACGAGCCCCGCGTTGGCCCTCTTCTCCAGGACCTCTTCGAGCTTTACAATGGGCGAGCCGTACCACTTGGTCACCCCCATGCGCCTGATATGTGAACGCACGTGGCAGGAGAGGCCCCTTCGGTCTTTGAAGAGCTCGCCGCAGAGCTGACAGTGCACGCCCCGGACCGGCTCAGCCCAGGAAGCTGCAGAGACAGGAAGAGGAAGATGGAAGGGGGAAGGGGTTTGTGGCACGGGGTGCCAAGCACCCTAATGGTGGGAAAACTGGGCTCCTCCCCAGGCCGCCCGCCCCCGGACAGGCTGGTGCTGACTAGTGCCCTCCCAAAACAACCTTCTTCCGAGTCTGACTTACTCGGCTGGACCTAAACTAGGCCTGTTTCCTGGCCCTTACAGGCCCCAAAGAGCCTCCAAGGGCCTGTCGAGGCAAGTGGGGCCCAAGCCCAACCCAGCCCTTGCAGAACTTGTGGGCGTGACTGCAATCACCGTTGGTTACTAACCCCACCGGGCCTGGCCTGTCAGCCAGATGGGGAGCAGGGACCAGCAGCTCCACCCTCAGGGGAACAGGGACCCTTGCCTTGGCTCTCCCAATCCAGGTGATTCCTGGCACCTCCATCCCTGGCCCAGTCCCAGGTCTCTGAGCGTCTCTGGCCGTTGTGGGACCTGAGTACCTGGTTTGGCTCCCTCCCCTCCTCAGGGACACTACCTAGGTTCTGGGTGCCTTGTCCTCGCAAGGTGACCCGGCCCATCAGATGGGTGTCCTTATCCTGCAGGCCTACAACCAACGTCTGTCGTTTGATCTCCACCTCCTCGGTTCGGACTTGAGCCCCAAGGGAGTGAAGTGGCTGATCCGAGAACCTCCAAGCAGTCGGAGCGTGAAGTCAGTTGCGAGAGCCCAGGGGTCGCTACATGGGCTCCACTTCCCAGCAGGGGCGGGACGTGTGGTTCCACAGCATTTGTAGCCTCCGGGGAGTCAGCCCAGGTCCCTCCCATTGCCTCGGCTCCTGCCTTTGGGCCTGGGGAGGTTAATGTGAGCCCCGCCTGAGCCTGGGTCTGCTTTTCAGGATTTCGGCTAGGTGGCATAGGGTGAGTTGTTGATGTGTTACTCCTCAAATTTCATCTCTTGCAGATGGGAGTTCGCGGCTTCATGACCATGCATTATCAAAGCTTTCCACAGGAGTCACAGCCGATGTGCTGGGCTGACTCTGTGTCTGATGGAAGACTTTGAGGTATGGTCAAGGTCTGTCCTGAACGTGGCCAGAGAGCGATCCCGCTCCCTGGAAGGCCGGCCTCCCCGACGCCTGGGCTTGGGCTTGGCTGAGTGGGGGAGAGTAAGGGGCTGTGAAGGGGCTGGCGGGCCAAAACTCAGGCTGCCTGGGCTTGCTCTGCCTCCTGCTGCGCTGGGAGGGTGGAAGCCTGAGTCTATAGGGTAGCCTCCTTGGCCCTGGGTGGCCCTCCCTGGCTGGGGCAGGCCTGGCCTGAGGGGCTGGGCCTGGGCCCCTTGTGGTCTCAAAGTGTATCCTGGACAAGAGAATGCACGGAACCTCTGCTCAAAGCACTGTCTGGAGGACAGGTCTCTGGGCCCCATCCTTCTCTGTGGGCACTGCGCCTTCGAGAGCCCGGCAGGGGGTCACAGCCCGGGGCCCCTCCAGGTTCTTGTGGGGCCCGCCAAAGAGGTGCCCCTTGAGGAGAGGAGCCCAGGGTGGGAAAGTCCCCTGCTCGAGTGGGTGCCGGGGAGTGACCGACGGGCCTTACTGGCAGGTCCCTGGGGTCTTCAACCGGGCTTGTGGAGGATCAATGGGCCTGCGGGGAGAGGCAGCTGCCCCATTTGCAGAGACCGATTAGCCTGGGGATGGGACAGGGCCGGGGCCAGTTCGTTTCCTTCTGCTGCCTTCGGGGCTGGTCGGAGGGGAGCCCGCCCGCCTCAGCCCCGGACGGCCTGCAACGCCAAGAAGCCACCGGGAGGATATGGCGGCAAAGGTCTATTCGGCTCCTGAAAGCAGCCCCGCACAGCGTACACAACGGTCTGGGCTGGGGCTGGGGGCCCTGGTTTGCCCGGCGGGGACCCCTCCGAGGACATCTCAAGCTACCTGAGGTGCAGGTGGACTGGCCCAGCGGCCTGGGGAGGGATGGGGAGAAACCGTGTGGGCAAGGAGGCGGCCCCTCAGCCACCGTAAACTTTCCTCGGGCTAGAACCGGGCGGCCCCGCTCCATCCTACCCCGGCCTGGCTCCGGCCTGGCTCCGGGTCTGGCCCGGCCCGCTGACCCCGGTGGGTGCGGGAGCAGCGGGTCCCGGGCGGTGGGAGTGTGGCGGGCGGAGCAGTGTCGGAAGCTCCGTGGGCGGCGGGGACTGGAAGGGAACTGAGGCGGCGGCGGTAGTGCTGGGAGATGTCAACAAAGGCTGCGTCCCCGAATGTTCGGGTTCCAGGCCCGAGCGCCCTCCTGCTGCCTTGGCTCCCCGCCTCCCCGTGCCTCCTGATGTCGCTGGGCGCCGGTCGGTGGGCGCAGCGGGGCGGGCGCCCAGGGCAAACGTGTGATTGAGCTTAAAGAAACGGCGCATGTGCTGCCCCGCGAGCAGCCCGCGGGCGGGTGGGGTCTGTGCCCTGAGGCCGATTTCTGCTCACCTCCTCTGAGTTTCAAGCCCGCCTGGCCTCGGGTTTCTTAGTCACACCCCGCAGGGCGAGGCGGCACCGACGTCACAAAGCGCCCCTTCAGTCTCCGCGGGGCGTCACAAAGCTCCCCTTCAGTCTCCGAGGGAAGCGGGCGCCCCGCTGTGGCGGGGCGGCAGAAGCAGGCCCGGGGTCACGTGATTACTGTTGGTGGCCCGGGCTTCCCCAGCCAGGTCCTCACCTGCCCCCCTGGGAGGCGCCTGTGAGACTCCAAGGACAGAGAACACACGGGGAGGGTTGCTGGAGACTCCTAAGGGACAGAAAGGGTTGGGAGAACCGTCAAGAAGGGCAAGAATCCAGACCCCCCATAGAGATCAGACACAGTCCCACCACTGAATGTATGGACACCCAATAAGAGTAGTCAGACCCTCCCCCAGAGATTGTGGATAGACCCCTCATGCAATATCAGTTACTGTCCGTTGGAAATAAGGGACAGACTCTAACATGAGTCATGACCCCCAGAGACTGTGGAGACCCCCATAGAGATCAGTTACAGACATCCCCCTTATAGAGATCAGGGACACAGTCCCACCACTGAATGTGAAGTGGACACACCATAGAGGTCAGTCACACACCCCACCCGGCCCCTCAGATACAGACCAGGACAGAGTCCCACCTCCAAATGAAGTGAACACCTGATACAGATCAGTCACAGACCCCTCATGGAGAACAAACGACAGAACCCTGTACAGAGACTGGGGTCACAGACCCCGCTAAAAGATTTCAGGGACAGACACCCATAAAGGATCAGTCATGACACCCCCACCATGGAGAGACTAGGACAGAGTCCCACCACTAAATGTGAAGCACCCCCCATAGAGACTGAAGTCGAAGCAGACCCGCCCCATGGAGAAGAGGGACAGACCCCCCCATAGGGATAACTCACAGACACCCCTGACGAGAGATCAGGACAGACCCCCATAGTGATCAGTCACAGACCCCGCCCACCATGGAGATTCTGGGACACTTCATAGCGATAGGTCACAGACCCCCATGGAGACTGGGGTCCCCCAGACCACCACCCCTCATGAGACTGAAGTCACAAAACCTTCCATGGTGATCAGGGACAGACCCCCATGGAGATCAGTCTCCCGATCTCTCATAGAAAACAGTCACAGCCGCTGGCTCCCCATAAAGAACTGGGATGGACCTATAAAGATCACAGACCCTCCCGGAGATCAAGGAAAGACTCCCACCACTACATGTGAAGTGAACTCTATAGAGACTGGGGTCACAGACCCACGAAGCGGGAGACTGTGGGACAGACCCCCCTATAGAGACTGAATACAGACCCCACCACAGAGACCAGTCACAACCCCCTTCATGGAGATCAGGACAGACCCCCTTATTAATATTACATTCACTGTCACTGACTGCTGCTGATCAGGACAGACCTCAATTAGATGAGTCAGCTAGTCCCCCAAAGATCAGGACAGACGTACAATAGAGATCAGTTAAGGTCCTCTTATAGAGAGATGAGGATAGTCCCACCACTGAATGAAGTGGACTCACCATAGAGGTCAGTCACATATCCCACCCCACCCCTCAGAGCAGAGATCAAGGGACAGAGTCCCACCTCCAAATGTATGCAAACACCTCATAGAGATTAGGTCACAGACCCTCCCATGGAGACTAGGACAGAACCCCACAGACTGACACAGTCACAGACCCAGGGTATGGAGACTGTGACAGACCCTTATAGAAATTAGTCATAGACCCACCCATGGAGTTAATTCAGTTACAGATCCCATAGAGATCAGTCATAGACCCCCCATGGAGATCAGTCACAGACTCCCCATGGAGAGATCAGTCACAGCCCCCATGGAGAGATCAGGGACAGACCGTCCATAGAGACTGAATACTCACAGATCCCCTGTAGAGACTGGGGTCACAGACCCTCCCCATGGAGATCAGTCACAGACTTCTACAAAGACTGGGGCCTGAGACCCCCATGGAGATCAGTTACAGACCCCCCATGGAGACTGGAAGACTGACCCCCACACGAAAAAATCAGGGCAAAGACCCCTCCGGAGACTGAGGTCAAGAGCCTCCCAGGGCAGACCCTCCAGGCCGATCAAGGATACATCTCAAAAAGAAATCTGCCGATCCAATAGAGGAGGCATAGAAAGCTGAAGATCAACAAAAAAGAAAGGCACAGCAGAGTATGCAGAGCTGAGGGCAAAGATTCCCTGGGAAATTGGGCAGAAAAGATCAGGCCATGAAGAAGGGACAAGAAATGTAATTAATAAAAGCTGAGGGTTATTGTGGCAACCCATTGTGGAGATCAGGGTCAGAGACACCTATGGAGATGAGTGTCAGAAACTCCCCCAGGGACACAGACACCTCGTGGTGTTCCATTTCACAGACCCTCCCCAGTGGCAGACAAGACTCTTCTTGGATGTCAATAGAGTGTGAAGGAGAGGGGCAGACCACAAGAAAATTCAAGTGAAAAGATTAGGGTCAAGGAGGAAAGAGGAAGGGGTAGGGAGACCCCACTAAGGCGATCAGGGCAGAAACCCTGTGAGATCCTTGTAAGAGAGCCATTACATAGATCAGGGTCAGAGAACTCCCAAGGAGATCAAGGTCCAAAAACCCCATGGAAATCAGAATCAGAGACCCCTCATGGAGATCAGTGTCAGAGACTCATTATGGAGAACAGGCTCAGAGATCACCCATAAAGATGAGGGTCCAATAATCCCCCTGACAGAGCCCCATTATGGAGAGCAGATGCCATATGGAAATTATTGTTGAGACAATTTGGTCTTCTGGTCATGATTTACTGTGTGCATCTCTGCTTTTGGTCTCCATGGTTTGTATGTGTCCCTGACCCATGGGGATCTCATGGACCCAGATGTTCATAAGAGGTCTGACTTTGATCTTCATGGAAGTTCCCATGGAGCTCAAGGACACAGACAACCCATAGAGACCAAAGCAAAGACCACATATAGAGATCTCTTCAGTGTCTTGGTCCCTGATTCTTACATAAGGGATCTCGTCCCAGATCTCCATAATATGTCTTTGACACACAAATCTTCCATGTGGGGAGTCTCTAGCCCTGATTTTCTTTAGTCTCTGAGACAATTACCCCGCCACCTTTTTACCTTCTTACATGTTTCTCTTTCTTCCTCATGACCTGATCTTTCCCCTAATTTCCCAGGGAATCTTGTCCCTCATCCTGATGCCTCTACCATCTTTTCTTTGATAATTTCAGCTCTTATTGCTAATCTCTTGTCTATCTCATTCCACATGATTTGATAGAGGGGGTCTATGTCCTGATGTCTGTGGAAGATCTCTTCCTGGGAGGGGTTTTGACCTGATCTCCATAGACGAAAGTTTTTGGGACCCTGACAAACCATGAGAAGCCCCTTCTGCCCTGATCTTTATGGGGTGCCTCTAGCCCCACTCCATGGGATGTCTACCACTGAAATCTACGGAGGCCTCTCATCCTCGATCTCCAAAGGAGTCAGTGTCTCCATGAGGGTTCGTTTCTAATATCAATGGGGGTTCACTCATCCCTATGGGGGTCTCTGTTCTGATTTGGCAAAGCCTTGTGCCACTGATATCCATGCGCGGGGTCCCTGGACCCTGATTTTCATGGGAGGTCTTTGAATTAACTCAAGGGGGTTTCTATTTTGACCTGAGCCATGTCCGTGGGGAGGGGCCCATATCCCTGGTCTGCATAAGTCGGCTCTGCCCCAGGTGGGTTTTGGACTCTGATCTCTATGAGGGATCTCTGACTTTGATCTTTTAGGTCTCTGACAGGGGATCTCATCGGGGTACTCCCTGACCTTTGATCTTCATGGAGGTCTCTGACCCTGAACTCTATGGCAGATCTCTGACCCTCATTTTTATGGTAGGTCCCTGAATTTTATCTCCTGAGCATCTCTGTTCTTGATGTTCATGGAATTTCTTAAGCCTTGTATGTCTCTGCTCCTGATCTCCATGGTGGGTCTCTTACCGTGATTTCCAAAGGTCTGTCTCTGATGTCCAAGGGAGGGTTTCTGACCCAGATTTCCATGAGACCTCTGCCTCTGATCTTCATGGTGGGTTGAGACTCTGATTTCATGAGTGGTCTGCTTGTGATCTCCACGGGGGTCTTTGCCCCTGGTTTCCATGTAATAACTATGAGCCTGAACTCCATGGTGCATCACTGTGATGAGAGTAAAAATCTGTATGACCTGAGTGAATCCTGTAAAATTATGTAAAAATCACCCAAAAGGTCTCTTGATCTAAGGAACCAAATGGTCTTACATCCTCGGAGCAGTGACAAACTTCTTGGGGAAGTCAACAACCCCGGCAAGATTTCTTCACATTTACCTGAGACTTCCTTAGACTCAAGGAATAAAATGGGCCCTCAGAAATGACCTTTGGTAGATCACTTCTGAGAATGATATGCCTGCCAAGAGAATCCCTCTTGACATTTCTTTAACAATAAAAATTTTTACCAGAGCCTCTTGGTTTAGCGAACCCAAACTCAGGCCTTGGAGAATGGAACCTCACCCATTCCTGCCTAACCTCTACATCGGCACCCTCATCCCTCGTCACCTGCATATTATGTTCATTCGTGGGTCTATGTCCGTGATCTTCGTGGTGAATCTCTGCTCTTGATCTCCATAAGGCTTCTCTGCCCCTCCTGTGTCTTGGACCCTTATCTACATAGGGGATCTCTGACCCAGATCTTCATAATCAATCTCTGACACAGATTTCCATGTGGGGATTTTCTCCATGGTCTCTATGGGGAGCCTCTGCTCCTGATCTCCTTTGTGGGGTCTCCGACACAATAGCCCTGACAACTTTTATTCTGTACACATCTCTCTTCCCTTCATCATGACCTGATCTTTCCCCCCCTAATTTCTCTGTGAATCTTTGCCCTAACCTCCATATATTCTGCTGCCCCCTTCTACCATCTCTTCTTTTATACTGGTCTTCAGCTCTCTATCCAGCATCTCTTAGTGAAGCTCACACCTTGATCTCCAGGGGCCTTTGCCCTGGTCTCCATGGGGAGTCTTCACCTCTGATGTTCAAAGGGATCTTGTGACCTTGATCTCCATGGTGGGGGTCTCTGCTTCTTTTTTTAATTTATTTTTATATTTTAATCCAATATGTATATACGTATTTATACAATAATCTTGCTGAACAAGAAAAATCAGATCAAAAGAAAAAAGAAAGAAAACAAAATGCAAGCGAACAGCAACAAAAGAGTGAAAATGCTATGTTGTGATCCATGCTCTGTTGAAGTCCTGCCACCACTCTCACCTGTTCCCATTCAATGGAAAACTGATATGCCAGTGTGGGTAAAACAGTGGCCCTTACACAGTGAAAAAATTCAAGCCTTTTTAGATATAGTACAGGAGCAACTTGACCAAGGACACTTACAACCTTCCCTAAGTCTTTGGAATTCCTGTATTTGTTATAAAAAAAAAAGAAAGAAATCTGGAAAATGGAGGATGTTGACTGATTTGAGAAAGGTAAATGAACAGATGGAAACTATGGGAACTCTTGAGCCTGGACTTCCATCTCCTACTCAATTGCCCTCTTTGGGTTATAGACATTAAGGATTGTTTCTATTCTATCCCTCTAGATAAGGAGGATGTGGAAAGATTCCTTTTCAGTGCCCAGCGTTAACTTAGGTGAGCCTTATAAAAGATATGAATGGACAGTTTTGCCACAGGGAATGAAAAACAGCCCAACCATGTGTCAAATGTGTGTTGCTGCTGCTCTTACTCCAGTAAGAAAAGCATTTCCAAAAATAACGTTGTCACATTACATGGATGATATATTGGATGTGCACCTGAGGAGCAAATGTTAGAAGCATGTCTACAAAAGTCCATGGAAACACTAAGGAACTACAAATTGCTTATAGCTCTGGAAAAAATTCAAAGGCACGCTCCTTTTCAATATTTAGGATATGAAATATACCCTAAGGTGCTTATAGGACAAAAGCTTTCTTTAGGAACAGAGAAGTTGAACACCTTAAATGACTTTCACAAATTGATAGGAGATATCCAATGGATGCATCCAGTGTTAGGCTTCACTACCTATCAATTGCAACCATTATGTGACATTTTAAGGAGGAGCAGTGCTTTAAACTCATCACGCCAACTTTCAAAAGAAGCTCAAGAGGCTTTGAGAGAAGTTGAACTGGCTTTATCCAATGTGGTTGAGTCACTCAAAACCCTTGGAAATATCAGTTTTGCTACACAAGAGGCACCACAGCAGTCCTTCATCAAGGAGACAGTGTGATAGAGTGGGTGAACCTCTCGGCACAACCAGAACAAAGCCTTACTCCTTACCCAGTGCTTGTGACTAGAATTTTATTAAAGGCCATTAAGCAAGCAGTACAATTATCTGGGATAAGACCTGACAAGATATACACCTTTGTACCAAGGCATAAATTAACGTATGTTGTGAAACCATACCAGAGTGGCAAATTTTACTGGCCACAGCTCCAAATTTTACCCATAGGTCTCCCTTAAAGATAACCTGGCTATTACATAATTGACAATGGATTTTTGAAGAAAACTTTCTAAGGTTCCTCTTAAAGGACCAACTATCTTCGATGCATTCGAATAACATTTGTCTTATACCCTTGTGATAACTATAAAAAAAGAGAGTCAAAAACTTTTTTAGTCACTGAGCAGAATGAATTGAATCAATATTCTGTTTTATTATCCAGGAGATATAAATATACCCCTTTATTTGGCCTATTCAGTAGGTGGATACAAAGGTTGCCACAAGAGCAAGGAGAAAGATCCAGGTAAGGTTTATATTTTGCATGTCCACTTTGTGGACTTCCAGGTCCTATTTTTTGATGGTAAAAAAGGGAAGTTCTTTATACTGGCCCATACTCCCTTTATTTCAAACCAAGGAATCTCATTCTAATTATCATCAGGTGCCAAGCTTCACTTAAGCAATTTGGGAAAAAAGAGGAAGTAGGAACATGTAAAGCCTGACAGCTTGCCTTTTTCCATGTCCCTTGCCCTCCAGGGAGAATATAACCCCCTTAGGGAAGAACCCTCGTGGTTTGAGACCCAATGAAATTTGGCAAATGGATGTGCCCATTATAAAGAGAGACATTCTATCTTTGACCTTTCTCATGTTGGCTCTCCTGATTATACTTTCCCCAAAAAAGGCCAGTCCGAAGGACCCCAGAAACTAGAAAACCAAAAGACCACCATGGAAATCAGGGTCAGAGACCCCATGTGCAGATCAGTGTCAATGAGTCATTATAGAAATCTGTGTCAGAGACCCCCTATGAAGATCTGGGTCAGAGATCCTCTACGGAGATTAGGGTGCAAAATAACAAAGGGGCAGAGAAGCCCTGTGGAGCTCAGGACCAGAGATTGACTATGAGGATCTCAGCAGAGACCCTCCCATGAAGATGAGATGCAGGGACTGCCATGGATTTCATCAGTATATACCTTGCATGGAAATCACGGGTAAATACCACTTTGGAAATCAGGGACAGATCCTCATGGAGATCAGGATCAGAGACTCTCACATATAGATCAGAGCAGAACCCCCATGAAGATTTGGGCAGCAACCTCCCAATGGAGATCAGGATTATAGAGCAACTCTTGACATCACGGTGAGAGACCCTCAGGTAATCAATGTCAGAGACCCTCTATCAAGTTTAGTGTCAGGCACTCATTAAAGAGATTATGGTCAGAGACACCCCATGGAAATCAGGGGCAACAAACCATCATTGGAATCAGAGACACAGTCCCTATGGAGATCAGGGGCAGAGACCCCCATGGAGATCAAGGCAGAAACCTCATGGAGATCAAGGGCAAAGTCCTCCACCTTGAATTTCAGGAACACATATTCACCTTGGTGATCAGGGACAGAGACCCTCATGGAAATTAAAGTCAGAGACACTGAATGGAACTCAAGGCAGATACATGAATATGAGGGTAAGAGTTTCACAATGAAGATCAGGGTCACAAACACTCTGAGGGCAGAGACCATGAGATCCAGTAAGAGAGAAGAGTTGAAGACCAAGAAAAAAGAAGAGATGGTGGAAGGGGCAGCAAAGACTGTGGAGATGAGGGGCAAAGATTCACAGGGAAATCGGGGGCAAAAGATCAGGTCATAAGGAAGGGAAGAGAAACAGCTAAGGAACAGAAGGTGCCATGGTTATTGTGGCAGAGACCCCACCAAGGCACTCAGGAACAGAGAAAACCATGGAGATCAAAGGCAGAGAGACCCCCCACCTTGGATTTCAGGAACACATATCCCTCATGAAGATCAAGGCCAAAGACCACCCCCTTAAAATCAGCCAGACTCCCAATTGAGATCAGAGACAGACAATTGATGGAAATCATGGTTAGAGACCTAATTATGGAGATCAGGATCATAGATCCCCCAAAGTTATCCAGGTGCAAGACTCCTGGGGCAGAGTTCCTTATTCAGTCCATGCACATATGCAGGGAAATTAGGGGGGAAAGTTCAGGTCATGAGGAAGGGATGAGAAACGTGTAAGGAAGGTGGCAGGTTTATGGTTGCCAAAGATCCCACCAAGGAGATCAGAGGCAAAGATCCCAATGGAGATCAGAGGCACAGAGCCCCCATGGAGATCAGGGTTATAGACCTCTTCATGGACATCAAGGACGGATTTAGCCCATGGAGAGCAAATTCAGAAACTGATCATAAAGATCAGGGTCAGAGGACCTCATCAAGGTCTCTGACCCTACATGAAGATCAGAGGCAGACTCCTCAAGGACCTGGTCAAGATCCCCATGAAGGTCAAGGAACACAGACCCTTGGTGGGGAGGCAAATGGAAATTTCAAACAACCCACTATGAAAATCAGGGACAAAGGCCCCCAATTCTGCTTTCAGTGGGTCTTTGACTCTGATTTCTGTCAGGGTTCTTTGCCCCTTATCTCCATGGGGGTTTTAAAGTCATTCTCTGAAATGCAAATTAAGACAACCCTGAGATACCACTACACACCTGTCAGATTGGCTAGAATGACAGGGAAAGATAATGTGGAATTTGGAGGGATGTGGAAAAAGGGACACTAATACATTGTTGGTGGAATTGTAATATATCCCCATTCTGGAGACAGTCAGAACTATCTCAAAAAGTTATCAAACTTGCATACCCTTTGATCCAGCAGTGTTACTACTGGGGCATATCCCAAAAATTTTAAAAAGAAACAAAGGGACCTGTATGTGCATGAATTTTTGGACCCTCTTTGGTGGCCAAAACTGGAAACTGGTGGATGATCCATTGGAGAATGGTTGGGAAATTGCGCATATAATATTATGGAATATTATTGTTCGATGAAATGACCAACAGGATGATTTCAGAAAGGCCAGGAGAAACACATGGACTGATGCTGAGTGAAACAAACAGGGCCAGGAGATCATTATATCTTCAACAAACCATATTGTGAAGTTTATTGGGGAAAAAATGGAAAAGGTTTTCTGGACAGTTAGTTTCAGTTATAATAATAATTACTCCAAAATCAGCCAGCTGGTAAAAATCAACTTTATTTCTCCTTCAAATTGCCGTTGAAACCTTCTCTCTGTTGACTCTTCAGCTTTGTCCTTGTTTCCTCTGCTTTCTTCAGCCTCCACCAGCACCAAGGTAGAAGATCAATAATTTCTTTTCCTCAAATATAGACTTGACTTTTTCAGAGCTCTGTCTCCCACCCCATCGATTTCCAAAAAAACTCTTCAAAAACTCCCTCAAGTAACTAACTCGTCAGTCCCACAAGAAGAACTAACTCAAGCTCCAAGGCTCCCTCTTTATATGATCTCCCAAAAGTTAACCCTTCTGGAGGAGAGGATTCTGGTTATCTCCAGAGTGCTCTCTTGGCCCTAAGGGAAGGTGAATTCATTATCTCTTCTTAAACTCTCCCAAACTTAGAACTCCATTGGTACTTAGATACTTATGGCTCTCTAAAGGGTATGAAACAACATTTTTCCATCAGTATTAGCAACATCACCGAAAGGTCTAAAATGTGAACTAATAACACTAATTCACCAGATTCTGACTCACCCTTAATTTTCACCTTGTTTAAGTTGAGTTTTAAATTCCAACACCATATATTGACCAATTCATGGACCTGGCCATCAAAACAAGATAACAAATCATTCCAATGGAGCAGTAATAACTGAACCAGCTACCCGAAAAGAACTCTGGGAAATGACTAAAAAACCATTCATTAATTCCCAGTCCCCATATTTTTGCCCACCTGCATTTTGTTTCCTTCACAGGCTAATTGTACACTATTTCAAGTCCGATTCTTTTTGTACACAAAATAACGTTTGGTCGTTATATTTATTTGTATTAATTTTATTTTAATATATTTAACATCTACTGGTTCCTCCATCTCAAGGGAGGGCTAGGGAAGGAGGAAAAATTGGAACAAGAGGTTTGGCAATTGTCAATGCTGTAAAGTTACCCATACATATAACCTGTAAATAAAAGGCTATTAAAATAAAATAAAATAAAGTCATTCTCTGAATTTGCTCTCTATGAGGAAGGTCTCTGTCCTTCATGTCCATGAGGGGTCTCAGCTCCCAGGGTATCTATGACCCTGATCTCCATGATGGATCTCTAATCATGATCTCTGTAGGTGGTCTGTATGTGATCTCAATTGGGAGATTTAGGGCTGACTTCCAAGAGGGATCTCTGACCTTGATCTCCATATGTGGTCTTTTCCTTTGTTGTTCATGTGTTTTCTGTAATCCTGACCTCCCTGGGGCATATCATACCCATGAGAAGTCAGCCTTTGATCTTCATGGGGGTTTGCAGGCCCAGACATTCATTGGGATCTCTACCCCTCATCTCCCTGGGATTCTCTATCCCTGATCTCCAAAGAGGACCTATGACCCTCATCTCCAGGAGAGGTGTCTGCTTCTAACATCCAAGGTGGGGTCTGCTTTCATCCCCAGAGGGATGTCTAATTCTGATTTCCATGTGGACTCTTGCCTCTGATCTCCATGGGGTTTCTCTGCCACTGATTTTCATGGACTGTCTCTGAATTTGATCTGCATGGGGGTTCTTTCTGATTCTGCATCTCATGCCCATAGGGGCTTTATTTCTGATTTCCATGGGGTCTGTGTCCTTGGTCTGCATAAGGGAGCTCATTCCTGTGCTGTATTGAATCCTGATCTACATGGAGGATCTCTGAGCTTGATCTTCATAATGGATCTCTGAATCTGATGTCCCTGGAAGTCTGTGACCTTGCTTTCTATGGGGGTCTCTGATCATGATTTCCATAGGGGATCTCTAATCTCATTTGGTATTTTTTGAAATTGATCTCTATGGGGGGGTCTCTGCTTCCGATATCCATGGGGGGATCTGTTCACTTCCCCATGAAGGTCCATACTGATGAGGGGATTTATGCCCCTCATCTCAAAGAGGTGTCTCTCCTCAAATAACCTTGCTAACTTTTTTCCTTACCCATTTCTCTTCCCTTCCTCGCACCTCCTGATCTTTCCCCCAATATTTCCCTGAACATCTTTCCCTCACATATCCACACCGTTCTCCACCTTCTCTTGTCTTCCCTGGCTCTGTAGCTCTCTATCTTTCGTGTGTTTTTTTATCTCATCGCGTGATCTCCATGGAGGGTCTGCCTCCTCTTACCATGGGCTGTCTCTCATGCTGATCTCCATGGGGAGTCTCTTCCCCTGATCTCCATGAGCTATCTCCAACATTGCGCTCCATGGAGGGTCTCCACCTGATCTACATGGAGGGTCTCTTATTCTGATCTGCATGGAAGGTTTGCTTAGCATCTCCAAGGGAGGTCTACCTCTGATGGAAGGTCTTTGTCTTTGATGTCTATGGGGGATCTCTGATCTTGACTTCCTTAATGGTCTTCGATCCTGGTCTCCATGGGGGGTCTCTGCTTGTAATCTCAACTGGGGGTCACTGCCACTGGTCTCCATGTGGGGTGTTCCCTTGATCACCACTGGGGGACTTTTTACCCTGACCTCCATAAGAGGTCACCCTCTCAAGGAGGGTCTTGGATCCTAATCTACATGGCATTCCTGTGATCTCCATGGGGGTTCTCTCTCCCTAGGGATCTTTCATTGAGATCTCCATGAGGCTTCTCTGACCATGATCTCTATGGGAGACTGTCTGTGACCTACACTGGGGGCCTCCCCTTGATGTACATGGAGGGTCTCTGATCCTTGTCTCCGTGGGGGGGTCAATCTGTGATCTCCATGGATGGGTTTTCTCCTGTGCCTTCATGGTGGGGTCTTTGATCAGCATGGGTCTCTGCCCAAATAACCTGACCACCTTTTCTTCCTTTCCTCTTTCCTTTCCTTCCTGATTTCCCCCCCACATTTCTGTGAAATCGTTGCCCCACATCTGCACACACCCTGCTGCCCCCTTCCACCTTCTCTTTTCTTCCCTGGCTCTACAGCTCTCTATGCCTCATATGTTCCTCAATCTCATCCCATGATCTCCATGTGGGGTCTCACTCTGATCTTCATGGGAGTCTCCTCTGATCTCCATGTGAGTGTCCCTGTCCCTGATTTAAATGGGTTCTTTCTAAACTTGATTTCCTTGGGAGGAGTATGTGTTTAATCTCCATGGGGGAGGGAAACTTCCCTGATCTCCAAGGGGCGTTCTGCATGTAATCTCCATGGGGGGGATGTGTGTACTTTTATCACCATGTGGGAACTGATCTCATGGGGGTATTCTCCTGATCTCCAGGAGTTGTCTTTGGGCCGCATCTCCATGGACTGCTCTCTGCCTAAATATCCTTGCCAACTTTCTTCCTTCCACACTTCCCTTCCCTTCCTTGTGACCTCAACTTTCCCCCATGTTTCCCTGAAAATTATTGCCCCATATCTCCAACCACCCTACTGCCCCCTTGTGCCTTCTCTTCTTTTCCCTGGGTCTACTGCTGTCCATCACTCATATGTTCCTTGATCTCTCCCCAGGAAGTCCACAGGGGTCTACCTCAGATCTCCAATGAGGGGAGGTCTCTACCCTGATCTCCATGGGGGTCCCCTAATGCTGATCTTCTTGGGGAGTCCATCTTTGCTTTGCATGTGGGGCATTTGCTCTTGATCTTCATGGAGTTCTCTGATCTTGATCTCCATTGGGAGTCTCTTCCCTGACCTTCATTGAAGGTCTCTACCCCTAGGGATATTTGACTGGGATCTCCATAGAATGTCTTTGCCCCTAACTGTCCATGGATTATTTCCCATATTATTCTGTGTGGGGAATCTCTTACCTAGTCTACATAATCTCTTTTCCTGGATTGTAATGGACACTGATCCCTTTGAGGGGTCTCTGACCATCTCCATGGGATTCTTGGCCTTGATATTTATTGAGAGATTCTTCACCTTGGAATATTTGAGGCATTTTTCCTGGGGTTTCTGCCTGTGATCTCGGTGTGTGTGTGTGGGGAGTCCTTTCTCTAATCTCCATAGGGGGTTGCTGACCACGATCTCCATTGGGGACCATTTACCCGATCTCTATGGGTGTCTCTCTCACCCCCATCTCCCTTGTTGGGACTTCCAGGGAACTCCCTTGGAGGTTCTGCCACTAAATGCCATGAGGGATCTCTAACCTTGATTTCAAGGGGGAGGTCTCCCCCTGATCTCCATGGGGTAGTCTGCCTCTAATCCTCCTAAGGTGACTCTGACTTTGACCTCGATAGGGGTTTGCCTGAATTTCGCTTTGGGAGGGGTCTACTTCTGATGTCCATTGAGGGTTTTGCTCAGATTTTGATGTGGTGTTTCTGACCTGGCCACTAAAAGCCATGAAGTACCTCTGACCCTGATTTCCATGGAGGAATCTGCCTCTAATCTATACGGTGTTGCTCTGACCGATACCACCATAGGGGCCTCCCTTGATTTCCACTGGGGATGGGTCTACATATGTTCATAGAGGGTTTCCCTCTGATCTTGATGTGCTTTTTTTGACCAGGCTCTCTATAATTGATCTTTAAACTTCATTTCCATGGAGGGGTCTCCCTTGATCTCCATCGGGGTTTCTGATCCTTATCTATTTTTTTTTTTCATTTTTTTTAATTTAATAGCCTTTTATTTACAGGTTATATGTATGGGTAACTTTACAGCATTAACAATTGCCAAACCTCTTGCTCCAATTTTTCACCTCTTACCCCCCATTCCCTCCCCAGTGACCAGTAGATGTTAATTATATTAAAATATAAATTAGATACACAATAAGTATACATGACCAAACCGTTATTTTGCTGTACAAAGAGAATCAGACTCTGAAATATTGTACAATTAGCTTGTGAAGGAAATCAAAAATGCAGGTGGGCATAAATAGAGGGATTGGGAATTCAATGTAATGGTTTTTAGTCATTACCCAGAGTTCTTTCTCTGGGTGTAGCTGGTTCAGTTCATTCCTGCTCCATTGGAAATGATTTGGTTGATCTCGTTGCTGAGGATGGCCAGGTCCATCAGAACTGGTCATCATATAGTATTGTTGTTGAAGTATATAATGATCTCCTGGTCCTGCTCATTTCTGATCCTTATCTAAATGGGAGGTTGATCTGTGATCTCCATGGGGTGGGGGGTTTCTCCTGGATCTCCATGGGGGATTTCTCCCCCGATATGCTTCTGGGGACTGTGCTTTGAATCTTCATGAAGGGGTTTCTGCCCCAATTACCTTCCAGCCTTTTTTTCCTTACATATTTCTCTTCCCTTCCTCAGAGCTTCCGATTGTCTCCCCCATATTTTTCTGAACATCTTTGCCCCATATCTCCACATGTGGGTGCCCCCTTCCACCTTCTCTTTTCTTTCCTCGCTCAACAGCTGTATAACCCTCATATGTTCCTCTGTCTCATCTTATGAGCTCTATGCAGGGTCTGATTCTGATCTCCATGGAGGTCTCCCCCAATCTCCATGGGGGCATCTCTGTCTCTGATTTTTTTTATTAAAGCTTTTTATTTTTCAAAACATATGCATGAACAATTCTTTAACATTAGCCCTTGCAAAACCTTGTGTTCCAATTTCCCTCCTTTCTCCCATGCCCTCCCCTATATGGCAAGTAGTCTGTTAACAGTGTGAAGCTTGCAGTGGAAGCGAGAGACATGCCCACACTCCCCAGGAGGTGCCTCATGGAACGGGTGAGAAGACTCACATTTTGACCCCTGGGAGACAGGAGAAGATTACAAAACTGTGAATAACATTACAAAAGTCCAAAATAGCAGAGGGATAGCAAAATTTCTATCATGGGGTAAAAGATCTTATCAGAAAAGTAAGGACAGAAGGATCACACCAGAATAATCTATATGAAGGCAAAGGATTTAGGAGTAACATTGCACATTAAGAATATTAAGGAGTTTATTGAAATACAGAAGGTGTGCCCATGGATTGTAGAGAGACCCCCAGTTTCGCTACACTCCTGGATCATAGTAGGGGAACAATTAATTGAATATGAATTAACTAAACCGGGAGAACTGGGAGATAACACCTTCTTTTTATATAACATTATTAAGAATGCATTCCAGGCATGAGAAGGAAAGGCAGAGAAACAGCCTAGAAAGTGGACAGAAAATAGACAAACTACAGAGGAGTTTGAGGAAAATATAGATAAATTTAAAACAGATACACTTTACCCTAATTTAGAAAGGGAACTGGAGAAGTGGAAAGCAAGGGAAAAACAAATGGAGCTAGAATCATAAATAACTGAGCTTAAAAGAAAATTAGCAAAATTGATCGACAAAACTGCTGGAAAGGAACTTGGGGAGCATAAGGATAGAAAAGAAGTGAGGAAACCACAGAAAGATGCTAACATAAGAAAAGGGGGAGAAAGATTCAGCCATTAGGTACAGGGAAGTGAACAATATGAAAAAGGAGGCAATAAATCAGGACTCAAGAAAGGAGGAACTGAAAAGCATGGGAAATGAGAAACAAAGAATTGTAAAAAAAAAAAAAAAAAAAAGAGGGGGGGGAATAGATCAGGACTTAAAAAACAGGGAGAGAGCCACACCTAGCAATGAAATGTTGTCCCCATTACAAAGAATGATAAAAGACTTCAAAAGTAGAGAACATGACACATTGGCAGATGGATTAAATTGTTTCCCAGCATTAGAAACCCCTATAGATGGAGGACCCCCTCAATGTAGTCACACTTCAGTACCACCTAATGCTATAAAAGAATTAAAAAAGGCAATTAGAGAATACGGCCTTAATTCACCTTAAGTCAAAATACATCTAAAAGACCTGGCGACTTTTGTACTCACTGCAAATGACTGGAAGTTAGTTTTTCAAGCTATCCTGAAACCTGGAGAGTACGTTACATTTCTAAACCAATTATCTGAGGAATGTAGGAGAATTGCAATTAAACACAACCCTAATAATAGCCAAAATATGATTAGATATTATATGGACAATTATTTGGATCGGGAGATTATATCACAGATGGACAGCAAATACATTTTCCTATAGAAACTTATGAAAGGCTAGCAATCTGCATAGAAGCAGCTGATGGAAAGATCCCAGTAAAGGGAACTGGAAAGGTTTCGCTGACCACATTAAAACAGAGAAATGATGAACCATTTGTGGACTTCTGTGCTAGAGTGCAGGAAGCTATATCCTGTATCATGGGAGATGTGGAAGGAACACATAGAGTTATGGGAGACATAATCAGAAATAGTTGTAATACTGATTGAAAGAGAGCCATGATAGGCCTTAGAAAAGATGCAGGCATAGAAGAGATGATGCAAAGGTGTGAGGATGTACAAAGTGCGGCCAATGTGAAGGCAGAAGCATATGTTCAGATTAAAAACCAAAATCAGAGAATCAAGTAACAAGGAAGTTGTTACAATTGTGGGAAACCAAGGGATTTCAAAAGGGAGTACAGGGCCAGAAAGAGTGGGGAAGATGGAAACATAAAAGGGGGATCGAGACCATGAACCCCCTGTCCAAAGTGTAAAAGGATGAGTCATTGGGCTTTGGAATGCATAACTCAGAAGAAAAGTTATTGAAACATGATGGCGGGTGACACCCCAGCCCCAGCCAAAAGGAGTGCGGGATTCAAATTAACACAGAGAAAGTGGGAGGACAATCCCAATGCAGACCCCCATAATGAGAGAACATTACCAGAGGTTAGTGGATCAGAGAGACAACAAACAATTATTGAAACACAATTATTGAAATGTGCAGGATATTATTATGCTGATCCATTAGCCACAGTCATGGTACCAATATTGGAAACTATCATAGTGACAGAATACTTTTATCTGCCCCACACAATCAATGTACACGAATGAACCTGATTACACATCTTTATTACCCTCATCAACTCATTACTCGTATCCCAATAATCAATACCACTAATGAGGAGAGTAATATAGGACAGGGAAAACCAATGTTATGATATATAAATCAGAAAAATCCCAGAGAAATGATATATTGGACTCAGCCAGTAAGAAAAGGTGAATCATACAAATACAGATAGAAAACAGGTGGTTAGAGGGACTAGTTGATTCAGGTGCAGATACAATAGCTATTGTTGAAAGGAACAAGATCCTCACTGGCCAGTAGGGAGGTCCAAAGACATATATGGCATTGGAGTTCAGCAAGTGCTTGAATCAGAGTGCCCCCTAAAGTGGGAATTCGAAGGAAAAAGAGGAACAATTTGGCCTCATTTAGTGCCTAGACTTCATATAAATTTATGGGGAAGAGATATATTGCAACAAATAGGGCTTACATTAATCACGGATTTTATGTGGGGCCCTCTGGATGGGCCGATATCTCACCACCAACATTAACATTGGTAACAGACAAACCCATTTTGGTGGACCAGTGGTCCCTAAATACTGAAAAATTTTCAGCTTTAAAGATCTTAGTGCAAGAACAATTTTATCAGGGACACAGAAGAATCATTCAGTCTTTGGAACTCTCCAGTTTTTGTAATAAGAAAGAAATCAGGAAAACGGAGAATGCTGACGGATCTTAGAAAGGTTAATGCCAGTCTGGTTACTCTAGGAACATTACAACCAGGCTTATCTTCCCCAAACATGATACCCCAAAACTATCATTTGTGGGTGATAGACATCAAAGATTGTTTTTTCAGCATCCTTCATAAAAAAAGATAGGCACAGGTTTGCATCAATCTGCAGGAACCCACCAAGAGATACCAATGGAAAGTGTTGGATTTCCCACTATGGAAATCAGGATCAGAGCCCACCATGAACATCAAGGCAAAGTCCCCAGTGGATTACAGGAGCAGAGACTTTTCATGGAGATTGGCATCCAATACCCCCTAGGACAGAGTCCCCTTAGGAAGACCAGGGAAAGAGACCACACACACATGGAGATTACTGTTAGAGATTCTCCATAGATACCAGTGGCAGAGACCTCCCTTGGCTATCAGGGGCAGAGAACACACATGGAGACCAGAAGCAGATCATCAGTGGACATCAGGTTCAGAGACCAGCCATGCAGGTCAAGGAAACAGATCTCCCATGGAGACCTAGGACAGAGACCCCCGTGTGGAGATTGGGAGCAAAGATGCCTGATTTTGATCTCAGACACGCATAGAGATCAAGTTCAGAGACCCCTCATGGAGATCAAGGAAGACCCCACACATAGACATCAGAGGCAGAAACACCCCATGGAAATTAGTGGCAAAGACCCCAAATTGAAATTAAAGACAGAACCCCCCCCTTGAAGTTCAGCCTTAGAGACCCTTATGGAGATTAGTGTCAGAAATCCCACCAGAGATGGAGACTCCTCCATGGAGATCAGGTTCACAGACATCCTGGAGGCAGATAACTTCTATGGACATCAGACAACAAAAACCCAGTTAGAGATCACGGTGTGAGATCCACTGAGGGATGACTTCTAAAGAGCTGAACACTAATGAAAAAAGAAATTGTAGAATTTCTTATGTTTCTTCCGTCCCACATTCGGGCACCATATGTTGTGATACGGCAGTCACCTGCCAGTGGCTGCCAGAGGTCTAACTCAGACCTGTAGAATGGATCTCTTCATGTGAGAGGATGCTGATACAAGGAGATTGAGAGACAGTTGCGTTCTCTGACCTCCCTCCTCTTCCCTCTTATCTCCAATTTATTTCATTCCCAATCCACGACGAACAGCTGCGTTTGTAAAGGCTGCTTTTCAACGTCTTCAAGTTTATGATTCACTGCTGTGGAGGCTGTAGGAGAATTGACCTGCCCTTTCGCCTAGGCACAGTCCTTAATAGGCCTTTCATGGACGTCAAGTGAAGGGACCTCCCATGGAGTTCAAGGTCAGAAACCACCTGTGTAGATCAGGGGCAGACACCTAAAGATCAGAGAGAGAAACTCTGTGGAGATCATAGGCAAAACGTTTAGAAAGACCTGGTCAAATATCCCAAGGTACAGTCCTTCAGTGAAGATGAGGTTGAGAATCCCCATGGTGATGAAGGTCAGAGACCCTCCAAAGAGATCAGGGTCCAATACAAGGCAGGGAAAGAAATTCTCTATAGAGATCGGAGAAGTACATCCAAATCAAATACACCCCATAGACATAAGAGGTAGACCACCCATAGATATCGGGGGAGATGCCCTGTGGGCATCTGTGGTAGACACCTGTGGAGATCAGGGTCAGAGACACCCATGGAGATAAGAGGCAGACCACCCACGGAGATCGAGGGAGACATCCCACGGGCATCAGAAGTAGACCCCCATGAAGATCAGGGTCAGAAGCACCCCATGAAATTAAGAGGCAGACTCCTCCATAGAGAACAGGAGAAGATTTCCTGAGAAACCATGGTCAGAGATGTCTCATGGAAATTACTGGGAGATCACCCTTGGAGACAGGGAAGACCCCTATGGAGGTCTTCACGGAGATCTGAGTGAAAGATCCCTAGAAGTAGATAATTCCCATAGAGGTCACAGGAATGTCATGTACATCAGTGTCCCAGATCCTTCATGGAGATCAGAGAGTAACCTCCTATGGAGATCAGGGTCAGAGGTCCCCAGTAGTGATCACGGGAAGACCCCACCTGGAGACTAGAGGCAATGACCCCCAGTTGAGATTATAGGCAGAAATGCCCATGGAGATTGGGATCAAAGCCCCTCAAGGTGGTTAAGATCAGAGATACTCCATAGACATCAGGGGCAAAAGCCTTCCAAGGACATCAGAGCTAAACATCCCTTGGAGATCTGTAGGAAACCTTTTATGCAGATCAGGGTCAGAGGCCCTCTATGTAGATCAGGTGGAGAACAAAGGTGGACCCTCCATGAAAATCAAGGTCATAGACCCCCCCATGGAGATCAAACAGAGAACTTCCCTCCATGGACATCAAATATAGATCCCCGTGGACTTCCTAGGGTGAGATTGAGAAAGACATGAGTGATAGATAGCAGTAGCCCCAAGGAAGAAAAGAGAAGGTACGAGGGGTCAGTGGGGTGCATGGAGATGTAGGGTAAAAGTTTGCAAGGACATATGGGGGAACAGATCAGGAGGTCATGAGGAAGGGAAGAGAAATATGGAAAGAAAAAAAAGTTGACAAGGGTGTTTGAGGAGAGACACCTCCATGGAGATGAGGGCCATAGACCTCCCACAGAGATCATTGGGAGAGCTCCTCCGTGGAGATCTGGGCCACAGATGCCCCATGGACATAAGAGCTAGACTCCCATAGAGATCAGGGGGAGATCCTCCTGGAAATAAAGTCAGTGACCCCTCATAGAGAAGAGCTAGACACCCCATGGAAATCTGTGTCAAAGAACCCCTATGGAGATTGGGGAAGACCCCCCCCCCCGCATGGAGAACACAAGCAGTCCTCTGCCCTTGGATATCAGCATCAGAGACACCCCGTGAACATCAGAGGCAGAACCCCCATGGAGATCAGGGGATGATATTGTGGAACATAAGAGGGATGGAGAACTAGAGACTCAGAGAAGACAAGAGAAGGTGGAAAGGGGCACTTGCCTGTGTGGAGACATGGGGCACCTGTGTGTGTGGAGTCATGGGTCACATGTGTTTAGATAAACATGGGGGGAAACATCAAGATGTCCTAGGAAGGGAAGAGAAATGCGTAAGGAAAAAAAGGTGGCAAAGCTATTTGAGGAGAGACACCTCCCTAAAGATGAGGGGCATAGACCCCCCCACAAAGATCATTGGGTGAAACCCCCCACAGAGAGCCAGATCAGAGCAGACACACTCAATGGACATCAGAGGTAGATCCACTTGGAGATCAGGGACAGACCTCTCCCCATGGAGATCACTGGGAGGATTCCTATGGGCATCAGTGCCAGACACCCCTGGAGATGAGAGACAGACCCCCCGATGGAGAACAGGAGATTCCTTGAGAAATCACGGTCAGAGGTGCCTCGTGGAAATTAGTGGGAGACCCCTCCGTGGAAATCAAATTTAGAGACCCCCATGGAGATCTGGGTGAGAAACACCACATGAAGATCAGAGGGAGACCTTCAACGACACCGGGTAGCCCCCACCTCCCCTGGAAATTGAGGAGATCCAAACGTTTAAATCCCGGCCACGATGGAGATTAGAGAAGACTTACATGGAGACAAGGGACCCCACTGGAAATCAGGGTCAGAGGTCCCTCATGGCGTTTGGTAGCAGACCCTCCCGTGGACTTCACTAGCACTCCCACCAGGGAGAGAGGGGTGAGAGACCCTTCATATAGTTTGTGGTTAAAACCCTCCATGGAGTATAAGCAGACCCGGAGACTGTGATCAGAGCCAAACCTCCGGGGGTAGGGATGATTTGGGAACATAGAAGGCGGGGAGAGACCCCCAAAAGAGCAGAGAAGTGAAATTGTGTGCAGAAAGACGGAAATGGGGGGAAAGATTAGGAGATCCCAGGAAGATAAAAGAACTGTGTAAGGAAAAAAGCTAAGGTTATTTGAAGAGACACCCAAGAGATGAGGAAGACCCCCCTGAAAGTGTTGGGAGAGACCCCATGGAGTTCAAAGGGCCCAACCCAGGAGAAGGGGCTGAAAGACCCCACAGATCCGGGAAGGGCAGGCAGAACCCCAGACACAAAATTCCAAGGGGTGAGACTTTACTGAAGGTGGAGAGGGAGCCCTTATGGAATTTAAAAGGAGCCCAGGAACATTGGGCGCACGCAGGTAAAAGAAAGCGGACCTGCCATGGAGATCAAGGTCAGAGAACACCCCCATGGAGCTCAGGGACACAGACGCCCATGGAGGTCAAGGACAGAGACGCCCCCTCATGGAGTTCAGGGACAGAAGGGCCCCCTCATGGAGCTCTGAGACAGAAAAACCCCCATAAACATCAGGGACAGAGATGCCCTATGGAGGTCAAGGACAAAGACACCCCCTCATGAAGCTCAGGGACAGAGACGCCCCATAGAGCTAAGGATCAGAGATGCCCCCCATGGAGATCACGGTCAGAGACACCCCCCCATGGATATCAGGGACAGAGACGCCCCCTGGGGAAGTTCAGAGACCCCAATGGAGGTAAGGACAGAGGCCCCCTGGAGTCAGGAGAGACGCCCCCATGGAGGTCAGGGACAGAGACGCCCTATGGAGCTCAGAGTCAGACAAGGCCCATGGAGCTCAGGGATAGAGACGCCCAATGGAGCTCACAGACAGAAAAGCCCCCCATAAACATCAGGGTCAAAGACGCCCAGGAGGTCGGAAGACGCCCATGGAGCCCCCAGGGCCCCTCATGGGTATTTGGGACAGAGACCCCCAGGAGATCAGGTTAAGACACCCCATGGAGGTAGACAGAGTCTAAACTAGGATCAGAGTTGCCTATGGAGATCAGGGGACAAGAAAAATAATCTAAAAAGAGATACCCCACATGGAAATAAGGAAAAAAGATAAATTAAGGGTCAGAGACGCCCTATAGATCCGAGCCGAAAGCCCCATGGAGTTCAAAAGGAGCCCCTGTGGAGCCAGGGACAGAGACACCCCTCATGGACCTCAAGGACAGAGACGCCCCCCATGGAGATCACGGTCAGAGACGCCCCATGGAGATCAGGGTCGGAAAAGCCCCATAAACATCAGGGTCCGAGACGCCACATGGAGCTCAGGGGGAGAAACGCCCAATAAAGGTCAAGGACAGAGACTCTTCCATGGAGAGGGGGAGATGACCCCCAGGGAGGGGTCAGAAAAGCACTCAAACACAGGTTGAGAGGGCCGCTTCAAACAGATCAGGGTCAGAGACCTTATGGGTTTCAGGGTCGAGATGCCCAGGAGGTCAAGGAAGAGCCCTGGAGTTTGGGACAAAGACACCAAGGAGATAGGCCGGTTTATGGAAAAGGGCTGGGCCCTTTGGAGGGGGGAAGAGACGCCTTCCAGGAGGAAAGAAAGCCCCAAAACATTTGGCCAGAGACGCCCCATGGAGGTAAGGACCAAAGCCCCCGATGGAGGGAAGAACCCCAGGGAGAATTTGGTAGAGACCCCAATGGAGGTAAGGAAGAGAGCCTCATGGAGTTTGGCAGAGTTTAAAACATAGGGTCCGAGAGCCAATAGAGCCCCAGGGGAGAAAGCCCAAAAAGGTTTTAAAAGAGACCTTCCATGGAGATTGAGATGCCCCCTGGAGTTTAGGGTCAGAAAAGACCCCTAAAAATCAGGGTGAGGGCCACCCAAGGCTGGGTTTAAGACGTCAGGAGAAAGGGTCAAAAACCCCTTTACTCAGAAACCCCAAAACGGTCCCGCAGGGACGTAAGAACAGAGAGACCCCCAGGGGCCAGGGAAGACACTTATGAGGTCAAGGAAGAGAGTTTTATAAACAAGGGACAGAGAGTCCACATGGAAATTAGGTACAGAGCCCCATGGAGTTTGACAGAAAGCCCCCAGGAGGTTGGGAAAAGCTCCCAAAACATTGGGGTAAAGAACCACCTGAGCTAGGGAAGAGAGGCCCCAGGAGGCAAGGACAGAGATTAATGGAGATAGGGTCGAGGTTTCATGGAGCAGGAAGAAATTTCTATAAACAAGGGCAGATGCCCTATGGAGGTCAAGGAAGAGACGTTTCATGAGATTTTGGGGAAAAGCCCCCAAAACATCAGGCCAGAGATGCCCCCATGGAGGTCAAGGACGAGAGCCCCTGATGGAGTTTGGGCAAGACACCCAAGATATGGAGAGACCCCAATGGAGGTAAGGAAAAGACGTTTCTGGAGCCTGGGACAGAGAGCCCCATAAACATGGGGTCCAGACCCAAATTTGGGGGAGAAAGCCAAAAAGGTCAAGGACAGAGACCCTTCCATGGGAATTTGGGAGAACCCCATGGAGTTTAGGGTCAGAAAAGCACCTCATAAACATCAGGTTGAGAGGCACCTTATAGTGCAAGGACAGATAGGGCGAGACGCCTCCGGGAGATAAAAAACAAGCCCTGAGGAGAAACCCCAATGGAGATAGGGGAAACCATAAACATGGATCAGAGAGCCAATGGAGTTTGGGGTCAGAGACGCCCTATGAGCAAGGACAGAGACCCCCAAGAGTCAGGGCGAAAATACCCCATAAACTTCGAGATGCCCTTAGACCAAGTGACAAGTCCCAGGAGCCAGGGACAGGCCCAAAAATCAGGGTCAAAGACGCCCTAGGGAGGTAAAGGACAGAGACGCCTCATGGTAGGGACAGAATACCCCCAGCCCTTGGGACAGAAAACCCCACAACAAGGACGAGAGCCCTAATCTCAGAGTCAGACAAGCCCCATGGAGATCAGGGTCAGAGACACCCCATGGAGATCAGGGTCAGAAAAGCCCCTAAAACATCAGGGCAAGGACAAAGGAGCTCAGGGAAAAATGCTCAAGGAGTCAGGACAGGAAACCCATATACTTCAGGGTCAGAGAGCCATGGAGGTAAGACAGAGAGCCCCAGAGGTCGGACAGAGAGCCCCTGGGAGCCTTTGGGAGAGAGAGCCCTTAAATTTAGAGTCAGAAAGCCCCATGGAGTAGGGGAAGACGCCTATGGAGTAGGAAGATCCCATGGAGCCAGGGACAGAGAAATAAAGACCAAGTAAAGAGATGTCCCAATGGAAACAGGCAAAGATGCACAAAGAGTAGGGGCCATGCCCCATGGAGCTGATCAAGACAAACCATGTAGATAAGGGTAAAAAGCTCAGGGGCTAGGACAGTCCCCATAACCCAAGGGCGGAACCCTATGGAGTAGGGACAAAAGCTCCCCAGAAACATGAGGACAAGACCAGGGAGGTCAAGGGACAGAGACGCCCCCATGGAGCCTGGGACAAGGTTTCAAAACAAGGGTCAGAGAAGCCTTCAGACCAGAGGAAAGCCCCATGGAGAGGGATGAGACGCCCCATGGAGAAAGGGTCAGACAAAGCCTATGGAGCTGGACAAGATGCCCAATAAGAGCCCCCAAAAATCAGGGAGAACCATGGAGTAGGGACAAGACAACCCCATGGGAAAGGGGCGAAAGCCCCCATAAACAGGAAAGAGAAAGTTAGGAGAAAGGGATAGAGACCCCATGGGAGAGAGACAGAGAGCCCCTCAAGGAGTGGGAAGAGACGCCTCATGGAGGGCCAAAATAGGGAGTGAGGGTCAAAATGCCCCCAAACAAATGAGACGCCCCAAGAGCAAGGATCAAGACCCCGAAGCTCAGGGACAGAGACCCTAAGAGGTTAAGACCGAGACGTTCCATGGGATGGGCCGATGCCCCTCATGGAGCAGGAAAAGAGCCTCTTAAACATTTAAAAGGGTCAGAGATGCCTTTGGAGGTCAAGGACAGAGGACCCCAGGAAATAGGGAAAAATGCCAATGGAGGTCAGGGGACAGAGATGCCCAGAAACATAGGGTCAAAGCACATGGAGCCCCATGGAGCCAGGAAGAGATGCCCCGGAGCCGGGAGAGACCCCCATGGGAATAAGGGTCAGGGTTTATGGAATAGGACAAAGAGGGCCCATGGAGATAGGGTCAGAGAGCCCCTCGTGGAGAGGGTGAAAAGCCCCAAAACATAGGGAGATGCCCCATGGAGATGGTAAGAGAACCCATGGGTGGAAGAAATCGGAGAGAAAAAACCCCCATGGGAAATAGGGGGAGAGCCCCATCATGGAGTTTAGGGAAGAGAACCCCAAGGGGAAAAGAGAACCCCAGGAAATAGGGTGAAAGCCCCAAAACATGGGTTGAATGCCCATGGAGGTAGGAAGAGATGCCCTATTGGAGGGCCCCGAGGGTAGAGACCCCTATGGAGTAGGGCGAAAAAGCCTTTTAAAAAGAGGGGTAAAAATTTGAAAAAGCCCCATAAAACAAAAGTATTGGGAAGAACCCGGGAGGTAAGGAAGAGAGCCCAATGGGGAAAGGGTAAGAAGCCCTTGGAGTTTAGGGACAGAAAGCCCCCATAAATACGGGGAAGAGACCCCATGGGTTTGGGTAAGGGAAACAGAGAGGGCCCCCAAGGGGTAAGGTCAAGAGCCCCTGGAGTAGGCGAAAAGCCCCAAAAATGGGTAGAGGGTTTTCTGAATAGGGCAAATTTCCAGGGTAGGGAAGCCCTAAAAGGACCTTAGGACAGAGAACCCCAAGGGGTAAGGGCAGAGAGCCCCCATGGAGTTAGGGAAAGAAAGCCCCATAAACATCAGGGCAAAAGCCCCAACCAACGAGCTATAGGAATGAGACCCCCAGGGAGGTCAAAGGGGCAGAAAAGCCCCCTCAGGGGAGGCCCTAGGGGGAAGGAAACGCCCATAAAAAGGGCAAACCCCCATGGAGGTAAGGACAGAGAGCCCAATGGGGATGGGGTCAAAACCCGGAGTTGGGGCAGAAGCCCCTAGGAAACATCAGAGAGCCCCCATGGAGCCAGGGACAGAACCCCAGAGCTAAGAAAGAGAACCCCCATGGACAGGGCAGAAAAGCCCCCAAATGGAAGGTTATGAAAAGGCCCCCATAAACTCAGGGAAAGAGCCCTATGGGTAAGGGACAGAACCCCCAGTAGGACGCCCCTTCGGGCGGAGTTGGGGTCAAACAAAGCCCCCATGGATGGGCAGAGACCCTTTATGAGGTAAGGACAGAGACGCCCCTCATGGAGCCCTTAGGACAAGAAATGCCCCATGGAGTTCAGGAAACAGAAAAGCCCATGGATTTGGGCGAAAACCCCATCATGGGGAGCCCTATTAGGGACAGGACCCCATGAGTTGGGAAAGAAATACAGGAAAAAAGGGTCAGGGAAAAGATAAACTGGGGAGACCCTATGGGTCAAGGACAGAATCAGGAGCCCAGGGAAGGGAAAGCCTAAAAGTCAGGACAGAGACCCCAGGAGGAAGGACAGAACCCCATAAAGGGCAGAAAGCCCATGGGGCAGAAAAGCCCCCATAAATCAGGGGTAGAGAGCCCCCATGGAGCCAGGACAGAGACCCCCAGAGCCAAGAACAGAGAAAATCCCCCATGAAATAGGGCAGAAAAGCCCCCAAAAATTTGGGGGGAGGGGTCAAGGACAGAAACCCCCATAAAACCCTCCAGGGAAACAAAAGCCCCTGGGGCTAGGACAGAGACGCCCTTGGAAAGGAAGAGCCCCTATGGGGAGGACCCCGAAAGCCCCTATAGGCAAAGGACAGAGACGCCCCCATGGAGCTCAGGGCCAGGAGAACACCCATGGGTTAAGGAAGAGCCCCCATGGAAATAGGGGCAGAAAAAGCCCCATAAACATAGGGCAAGATGAGGTAAGGACAGAGACGCCCTATGGGGGAGCAAAGGGGAGAAATAAGGAAATGGGAGAAAAGCCCCCATAAACTCAAAGAACCCCCATGGGAGGGGAGACCCCCCAGGACTGGGACAGAGACCCCAATGGGGGTCAAGGCAAGAGCCCCCCATGGAGTAGGCAGAACACCCTAAATCAAGGAAGAGGGGCCCATGGGAAGACAAAACCAGGGTCAGAGAGCCCCCATACAAGGGGAACGCCCATGGGGTTTTCATGGAAGGGAAAGACCCCATGGAGGTGGGGACAGAGCCCATACTCAGGACAAAAGGCCAAGGTAGGAAAGAGCCCCCCTGGAAACCAGGGGGTCAGAGAGCCCCCAATGGAGCTCAGGGAAGAGACCCCAGAGGGAACAGAGACCCCGGAATCAGGGCAGAAAGCCCCCTAAACATAGGGCGAGACCCCAGGATCAAGGAAGAGACGCCCCAAATGGAGGTAAGGGGAAGAACCCTATGGAGCCAGGAAGAAACCCCCATAAATCAGGAAGAGAGCCCTATGGGAAATTTCAGGGGTCGAGAGCCCCAAGAGCCCAGGAGGAACCCCCATTTAAAAGAAAAAGGGTAAAGCCCCCATTTGGATAGGAAGAAGCCAATGGATAAGGAAGTGGTCTAATAAAAGCCCCAAAAAGGGGAAGAGACCCCCATGGAGGCAAGGAAGAGACCCCCATAAATGGGGTAAAGCCTGGAGTGGGCAGAAAGCCCCCATAAAATCAGGAAAGAGCCCCCAGGGTAGGGAAGAGGCCCCTGGAGTGGGGCGAAGCCCCCATGGAATCAGGAAGGAAAAGCCCCCATAAAATCAAAGGGAACCCCCATGGGCCTAGGAGAAACCCAAATCAGGCAGAAACCTATGGAGGTCAAGGACAGAGCCCCCATGGATCTAGGACAGAAAATTCCCCATTAAAGGGAGAGATCCCCATGGAATCAGGGAAGAAAACCCATAAACTAGGGAAGACCCCTATGGAATAGGGCAGAGACCCAATGGAGGCAAGGGCCAGATGGGCCCCCTAGGAGCTTGGGGAAGAAACCCCCAAATGGAAATCAGGGAAGAGAGCCCATGGAGTTTAAGGAAAGGCCCTATGGATCAGGAGAACGCCCCCTTGGAGTTGGGAAAGAAAAGCCCCCATAAAATAGGGTCAAAGCCTGGAATAGGGAAGAGAGGCCCTGGGGGTAAGGGCGAGAAGCCCCATGGACCCTGGGGAGAAAAGCCCCCATAAACATCAGGGCAGAGCCCGGGGAATTTTGGAGGTCAAGGACAGAGACCCCAAGGGGAAGGCAGAGAGCCCCCATGGAAACGGGGAAAAAAGCCCCCATAAACTAGGAAGACGCCCCAAAATGGGGAGTTGAGGGACAGAGATGCCTCATGGAATAGGGCAGAACCCCAATGGAGTCAGGGCGGAAAGCCCATAAAATCAGCCCGTTCAGAGACCCCTTTTGGAGTCAGGAAGAGACGCCTATGGCAATGGAAAAAAAGCCCCCAAATGGGGGGGGAGACCCCGGACCCTAGGAAGAAAGCCCATAAACTTTAGGATGAGACCCCAAGGAAGTCAGAGAACCCCCCTAAACCAGGCGAATCCCAAATCAGCGGGGCAGAGACCCTGGAGGTGGGAAAAGCCCCCATAAACTCAGGGCAGAGTGCCCCTTGGAGTTAGGGCGAGCACCCCCAAATGGAACCCCAGTGGGCAAAGGCCCCATGGAGCCAGGGCAGAAAATGGAGGCCCGGGAAGACAGGGGAAGAGCCCCTTTCATGGAGCTCAGGGCAAAAACCCAAAACAAACGGGGCAGAGACACCCTATGGAGCCAGGCAGAGACCCTATGGACAAGGCAGAGGCCCATGGGACCAGGGCAGAAAGCCCCTAAAACATCAGGGTCAGGAGCCCCTCATGGTTTAGGCAGAGGAACCCCCTTTAGAGATTGGGGGGAAAAGACCCCCCTGGAGTAGGGAGACCCCCTTGGAGTTTAAGGCAAGACCTCCAAGGAAATAGGGTTTTAAAAAGAGCCCCCATGGAGCTAGGGCGAATCCCCAAAATAAGGGCAGAGACGCAGGAGTCAAGGACAGAGACGGCTCCCCAGGTGGGAAAACCCCTATAGGACAGAGCCCCCAATGGAGCCAGGCAGAGACCCAATGGAGTAAGGGAAGCCCTCATGGATCAGGGACAGAACGCCCATTTGGGGAGAGCCCCAGGGTCGGGAGAAGCCCTATGGAGTATCGAAAAGCCTAAACATCAGGGCGAGATGCCCTGGGCGGAAAGGCCCCAGGAGATGGGCCCCTGGATTAAGGACAGAGGCCCCCATGGAGGTCAAGGGGAGAGACCCCTTTTAAAGGAGTTTGGGAGGGACAAGGGAATGGGCCCCCAATGGAGGTTTAAAGGAACCCAGAAAAGGGTTTAAAACCCTCCCCTCTAGGGTGGAATTTCAGGGAAGAAATGGAGAAAGGGTAGAAAGGAACGGGGCAGGGGAAGTAGGGTGAAAAGTGATAAAATGGGTCGGGAGTTGGGTCAACGACAGAGATGCCCATGGACTTAGGATGGGGAGAGCCCCACAGAGTAAAGGATAGAATGCCCCCATGGAGAATGGTGGGGAGTAATGGAGATTGGGGGTGAAAAGATAAAATGGGTGGCAAGGGAGTAGGGCAGGAGGTATGGGGAAGGACAGAGAAGCCCCCATGGAGCTAGGGACAGAGCCGTATGGAGTGGATAGAGATGATGGAGAATGGTGAGATGTCCAATGGAGTGGGGTTTGGCTTTAAAAATGGGGGAAAGAAAGGGAGTGGGACAGAGAGATGGAGGTAAGGACAAGACAGTATGGGTTTGGGACAAGGTTTGGAGCAGGGATAGAGATGATGGAGAATGGGGAGATGTCCAATGGAGATAGGGTGGAAAAAGCCCCTGGAAAATAGGGTAGAAAAGGGGTATGAGAGAATGGAAATAGGGTGAGACTAATGGAGTTTAGGGAAGGGCCCTTTGGATATAGGGAAAGAGAATGGGTTAGGGAAGAGAGAATGGACCTAGGGGTGAAAAGCCCAATAAAATTTAGGGACAGGACCCCATGAGGAAAGAACAGGAGATTAGGGCCCGAGAAGCCCCAAAAACTAAGGGCCAGAATGTTATAGACTAAGCAGAAAGCCCCATGGAGTAGGGAAGAGGCCCAATGGAGTGGGAGAGAGCCCTATGTGGTCAGGGGATAGAGAACCCTTTCTGGAGTAGGGACAGAAAAAGCCCCCATAATTAGGGTGAGATGCCCCTTCATGGAGTTTGGGACAGAGCGACCCTATAGAGATTAGGGAGAAGATGTCATGGAGATAGGGACAGAGAAATAAAAAGGAAGAAAGCCCCCAAGAGATTAGAGAGGTATGGAAATTAGGCGAGATGCCCCATCATGGAGCTCAGGGACAGAGACGCCCCATAGAGATAAGTATCAGAGACGCCCCCTCGTGGAGTGAGACAGAAGGCCAATGGAGGTAGGGAAGGATGCCCCGAAAACATGGGTCAAAGTCACGTGGACCCCATGGGTAGGGAAGGATGCCCCATGGAGCTAGGGACAGAGACCCCCATGGAGTTTATCGAAAAGCCCGAAAATTTTAGGGCTGAGATGCCCTATAAACACAGAGTGTGGATTGGATAGGAAACAGAGCAAAGGGATGGGAAGCCCCATGGAGTAGGGTAAAAAGTAAAATAGGGTAAAGAACCAGGGAGTCAGGGGGGGAGGGTTGGAGGTAGGAAGGGTATAGTTTAGGGAAGGAGTCCCAGGGACAGAAAGACCATAAAATAGGGGGAGAACGTAGGAGGTAAGGAGGGAGAGCCCAAGGGGAAAGGGTCAGAGAAGTTTATGGAGTGGGAAGAAAAGCCCCTAAAACATTTAAAGACGCCCCATGGAGCTAGGGCAGAGTTAATAGAGTATAAAGAGAACCCCGCATGGGATTGGTGAGAGCCCCAGGGAGTTTTAGGGTGAAAGACCTATAAACATAGGGGTGAGAGGGCCCAGGCTTAAACAGATAGGTAGGGTCCCATGGAGAAAGGGTGTAGGAGTAGGGACAGGACATTATGAGGTAAAGGACAGAGAGCCCCATGGAGTAGGGTAGAGATGCCCCATTGAAGGGAAAAGGATAAAATGGGAAGAGAGATATGGAGAAAGGGGAGATGAAGAGTGGGGAGGGGAAAAAGTAAAACATGGGCCCCCAGGAGCTAGGGACGAGGTATGGAGTGGGGGGCCCCCTCATGGGAGATAGGAAGAAAAAGAAAAATAGGGTAAAGAGCCCCTAGGGAGGTGAAGAGAGATGGAGATAGGGTAGAAGGGTAGGGATTGGAAAGAAAGCCCCCTTTAAAATAAAAAATAATTAGGGGTTAAAAGGGAAAGGTTTTGGGAGAAAGATAAATTTAGGAGATAGGGAAAAGAATTATGGATTTAGGGGAAAAGTTTAGGAAGATTAATTAGGGAAGAGACATTTTAGGGGGAAAGTTTAAGGGGAGGAAATGGGGAGATATGGAGTAGGGGGAGATGGTAAGATAGAAGGAGTAGGGAAGCCCCCTGGGAGTAAGACAGAAGCCCCTAAGGATAGGGAAGGGAATGGGTAAAGGGAGCTAAAAAGAATTAAAATTTAGGTTTTAAAATAGGGGTTGGATGTCATGGAAATAGGGAAGAGAGTTTAACAGGAGAATTTAGTAGGGAAACCCTATAGAGTTGACAGAGGGGTATGGAAATTTGGGTGAGATGATATTAGGGACAGAGGATGGAGTTTAGGGGGAGTATGGAGATAGGGGAGAAATAAAATAGAAGAGAATGGAGTAGGGAGATTAAAAAAATAGTTAAAAGGGGAGTATGAAGATAGGGATAAAAATAGGGGAGATGTATAGAGTGGAGGAAAGTCCCTGGAGTAAGGAAGAAAAGATAAAATGGGTCAAAGTTTCCCCGTGGAGCCCCATGGAGTAGGGATGAGAGCCCTATAAGGGTCAGAGAAGCCAAAAACAAGGTCAAGGCCCCTGATTCAGAGTCAGAAAGCCAGGGAGTTTAGGGCAAGAGCCCCATGGAGCTCAGGGTCGAAAAGCCCCCATAAACATAGGGTGAGATGCCTCGGGACGGGACAGGAATCCTTGGAGCTCGGGCGAAACCCCTGAGATCAGTGACAGAGACGGCCCCTCATGGAGATCAGGGTTAGAGATGCCCCATCATGGAGCTCAGGGACAGAGAGCCCAAGAGGTACGAGACGCCCCTGGAGCTAGGGAAGAGACCCCTCGTGGAGTAGGACAGGAGCCCAATGAGCCAGGGCAGAACCCAGTAGAGCTAAGTAACAGAGACATCCCACATGGAAATCAGGGTCAGAAAAGCCCCCCATAAACATTAGGGTCTGAGATGCCCTATGGAGGTCAAGGACAGAGACGCCCCCTCATGGAAATCGGTAGAGATCCCCATCAAGCTCCAGGAGCCCCTCATGGACCAGGACAGAGCCCATGGAGATGGAAAAAAAGCCCTTGGAGGTAGGAAGAAACCCCATAAACATCAGGGACACAGATGCCCTATGGGGCTCAGGGACAGAGACGCCCCCTCATGGAGCTGAGGGATAGAGACGCCCCCTCATGGAGATCAGGGACGGAAAAGCCCCAAAACATCAGGGACAGAGACCCCCATGGAGATGGAACAGAAAAGGCCCAAAGGCGGACAGAGACGCCTTTGAAGATCAGGGCGATAAACCCAAACTAAGGGTCAGAGATGCCCCCTTGGGCTGAGGGATGAGAGCCCCTCGGAGATCAGGAAAAAAAAGCCAATGGGAGGTAAGGACAGAGACGTCAGAAGATCAGGGCGATAATACCCCATAAATGGGTCAAGATGCCTAAGATGTGGGGAGCAGAGTCCCTGGAGCCCAGGACAAAAAGCCCCCCATAAAATCCCAGGGGGCACGGGACCCCGGAGTCAGGGAAAGACGCCCTATGGGTCAGGGTCAGGGAATCCCAATGGAGCCAGGGTCAGAAAAATCCCCCAAAACAAGGGACCCAGACACCCCAAGAGCTAAGAACAGAACCCCATGGGGCTCAGGGTCGAAAATCCCCCATGGAGCAGGGTCAGAACACCCCGGGGAGCGATGAGAAACACCCTGGAGATAAGGGTCAAACAAGCCTCATGGAGCCTAGACAAAAACCCCCAAAACTAAGGGCCAGGCCCCAGGAGATTGGTCAAAGATGCCCCCGGGCTGGCACAGGACACCAATGGAGGGAAGGACAGAGAACCACTTTGGAGTTTGAGGGACAGAGGCCTAAAGAAAGTGGAACTTGGGACAGAAACGCCCAATGATAGGGGACAGAGACCCCCATGGAATAAGGCGCAAGCCTCATGGACATGGGCAGAGCCCCTTGGAGCTCAGGGCGAAAAGCCCGATAAACATCAGGGTCTGGATGCCCCATGGACTTGGACCAGAGAACCCAAAGTTAGGATCGAGAGCCCCCATGGAGATCAGGGCAAAAAGCCCCTAAAACATCAGGGCCAAAAGGGGTCAGGGGGAGACGCCCTATGGAGGTCAAGGACAAGACGGCCCCTATCGAGCTAGGGACAGGGCCCCTCATGGAGTAGAAAAGCCGCCAAACATCAGGGACAGAGACACCATAGGAGGTAGGACGGGCCCAATGGGGATAAGGGCGAGAAGCCTCAGGAGCTGGACAGAAAGGCCCCCATAAAACTTTCAGGACAGAGCCCCCTCAGGAGAAAGGGTCAAGATGCCCCCCATAGAGCCAGGGAGGGAAAAGTCCCCCATAAACATCAGCAAAAGAGACCCCCTCATGGAGCCAGGGACAGAGACACCCAATAGAGCTAAAAGAGACACCCGGCATGGGATAGGTCAGAGAGCCCCCATGGGAGGGGGAAGACTTTATAAAACATGGGTCAAAGAGCCCTGGGAAGGGACAGAGGCCCCATGGGAGAAAGTATCAGAGAGTGGAGTAGGGACAGAGACGCCCATGGAGCTACAGAAAAAGCCCCCTAAACATGGGCAAGAGGGGGAGGGAAGGGATGGAGCTAAAGAGTGCCCCATAGAGATGTGAAGAGATGTCATGGAGATGTGAAAAAGTCCCCCATAAACATAGGACAAGAGCCCATGGAGATAGGGTCGAGAGGCCCTATGGGTTTGGGGAAAGCAAAAATCATGGAGAGCCCCATGGAGTGGGACAGAGAACCCCAAGAGTATAAAGAGAACCCATGGGGACACAGAGCCCCCATGGGGGGGTAAAAGACCTATAAACATAGGGGAGAGGGCCCAGGTTAAGGAGATAGGGTGGGAACTCCATGGAGAAAGGGTAAAAAAGCTATGGATAGGACAAAAAGCCAGGTTAGTGAAAGGGGCCCCCTATGGAGGGGAAGAGGCCCCCATAGGGGTTAGAACCCCTTTGGAGATAGAAAAGAAAAGCCCCCAAAAATAGGGTGAGAGCCCTAGGGAGGTGAAGAGCCCCATGAGATTAGGGGTAGGAGCCCCCATGGAAGGGGGAGCCCCTATGGAGATAGGGAAAGAAAAAAAATATATAGGTTAGGGAGGTGGGGCCCCCCTTAGGGGTAGAAGGCCCCTATGGGGAGACATTGGGTGGGGGAAAAAGGAATGTTTCCCTATGGAGTGGGGGGAATCCTAGGAGTGGGGAAAGCTTAGGGGGGAGGGGAGATGGGGGAAAGATAGGGGAAAGTTAGGGGGGAGGGTTTAGGGAGATGATATGGAGTAGGGAAAGAATAGAGATAAGTATAAGAGCCCCATGGGTTTGGGGGAGACATTTGGGAGTTAGGGACAGAGAGGGATTTAGGGAAAGGAAATGGATAAAGGGAAAGGAAATAGGGTAAAATAAAAAGGGTTGAGATGTATGGAAATAGGGGGAAAGGATATGGAGAGGGGAAATTTTTAGGGAAAAGTTAGGGAAAGAGGGTTGGAAATTGGGGGAGAATGGAGTAGGGAAGAGAGTTGGAGTAGGGAGAGGGGAGATGGGGAGAAGGGGTGGGAAAAAGATTAGGGAGATAGGGGTTAGAGTGGAGATGGGGGGTTGGAGATGGGGGGAGTTAAAAGAATTTTGGGGAAAGTTGGGGGGAGGGGGGAGATTTAAAGAGTTTTAGGGGAAAGTTAGAGATTGGGGGATAAATTTTTTTGGGTGGGGAAAGAAAGATGTTGGAATTAGGTAAGATGATATGGGAGGGACGGAGCCCCAAGAGGTATTAGAGGCCCCATGGAGAGGGACAGGAACCCCTGGGAGTAGGGAACAAGGGATGTCAGGAGTAGGACAGGAATGGAGTAGGGAAAGAACCCAGTGAGTAAGAAAGAGAATCAATGGAAATTAGAAAAGCCCCCATAAAATGGGTTTGAGATGTTTGGAAATAGGGAAGGACCCCCATAGGGAGTAGGGAAAACTCCCTATGGAGTAGGGAAAAAGCCCCTAAGAGTTTGTGAAGAGGGGTCATGGAAATAGGGACAGAAGGGTCGGAGAGGGACAGAAGTATGGAGATAGGGATGAAAAGAATAAAATAGGGCAGGGCCCCATGGAGTGGGGACAGAGATGATGGGTGGAACAGAAAAGCCCAATGGAGGTCAAGGACAGAGACGCCTCATGAAGATCAGGGTCAGATAATACCCAAAATTAAGGGAGAGATGCTTTAGATGTGAGTTTGGAAAGTCCATGGAGAAGGACAGAAAAGCCCCATAAAATAGGGTAAAGTCAAGTGGAGCCCATGGAGTAGGGGAGTATGGAGAGGGTAGGAAAGAAAAATAAGGGTAGAGAAGTTTAGATTAAGCGAAAGTGGGTAGGGACAGGAGACCCATGGAGTAGGGAAAAGATAAAATGGGGGAGATGTATGGAGATGGGACAAGACATCTATAGAGGGCAAGAAACCCCCTATGAGATTGAAGAGAGGCCCCTATGGAGATAGGGAGAGATGATCAGGAGTAGAAGAGAGCCAAGAGGAGATGAGAGCCCCATGGAGCTCAGGGACAGAGACACCCCCTCGTGGAGCTCAGGGACAGAGACGCCCAATGGAGCTCAGGGACAGAGACACCCGTAGAGTGGAAAGAGACATCCCGGAAATAGGGCAGAAAAGCCCCCATAAAATTAGGGCGGATGCCCGGGAGGTAGGACAGAGCGCAATGGGATAAGGGCGAGAAGCCTATGGAGGGGACAGAAAAGCCCCCAAAACACGTGTAAGAGACGCCCCCCCATGGAGCTCAGGGACACAGACACCCAATAGAGCTAAGTAACAGAGAACCCCGCATGGGGATCTTGGTCAGAGACGCCCCCCATGGAGTTTAGGGACAGAAAGGCCCCCCCATAAACATCAGGACAGAGACGCCCCCTCATGGAGCTGAGGGATAGAGAATGGAGCTCAGGGACAGAAAGGCCCCCCCATAAACATCAGGACAGAGACGCCCCCTCATGGAGCTCAGGGACAGAGACGCCCCCATAGAGATCAGGGTCAGAAAATCCCCCCATAAACTAAGGGTCAGAGATGCCCTATGTAGGTCATGGACAGAGACGCCCCTCATGGACATCAGGGTCAGAGACGTCACATGGAGCTCAGGGACAGAAAAGCCCCCCATAAACATCAGGGTCAGAGATGCCCCCTCATGGACATCAGGGACAGAGACGCCCAATGGAGGTCAAGGACACAGATGCCCCCTCATGGAGCTCAGGGAAAGAAACACCCAATGGAGGTCAGGGACAGAGATGCCCCATGGACTTCAGGATCAGAGACGCCCCACAGAGCTAAGGATCAGAGACGCTCCCCATGGAGATCAGGGTCAGAAAAGCCCCCCATAAACATCAGGGTCAAAGACACCACGTGGAGCTCAGGGATAGAGACGCCCTATGGAGGTCAAGGACAGAGACGCCCCCTCATGAAGCTCAGGGACAGAAACGCCCGCCATAAACATCAGGGACAGAGACACCGTATGGAGGTCAAGGACAGAGACGCCCAATGGGGATAAGGGTCAGAGAAGCCTCATGGAGCTCAGGGACAGAAAAGCCCCCCATAAACATCCCAGTGGGACGCCCCCAGGAGTTAGGGGGAGATGCCCCTCATGGGATCAGGGGTCGAGAGCCCCCATGGAGCCAGGGAGAAAAGCCCCCCAAACATCAGGCCAGGCCCCTTGACTCGGGACAGACGCCCCATGGCAATCAGGAACAGAAAAGCCCAATGGAGGTCAAGGACAGAGATGCCCCCCATGGAGCTCAGTGACAGAAAAGTCCCCCATAAACATCAGTTTAAGGCGCCCCATGGAGTTGAGGGAAGAATGCCCCTCATGGAGTCAAAGGGGGTCCCCGGGAGGGTAAAACCCTTTCAAATGGCCCCAGGAAGGGGAGGGGCCCCATGGCCAGGAACGGCCAAGGAGGCAAAAAGGGTTTGGGCCAAAAAAATCCCGGGGAAGAAGCCCCGGGTGGGGGCCCTCCCCCGGGGGCCCCATGGAAAGGCCCCGGGAGGTCAAGGCAGGCGCCCCTCATTTGGGGGGCTCCCGGGGTTGAAAAAGGCCCCCCCGGCCAAAAAGCCCCATAGGGGTAAAGGGAGCAAACCGTAGCCAGGGAGGCCCCCTTCCCCGAGGACAAGGGAAAGACGCCCATTGGGGAAGGGCGGAAGCCTCATGGACCCCGGGCAGAAAAAGCCCCCAAAACATAGGGCGAGATGCCCCCCGGCTCGGAAAAGGAACCCATAGAGATCAGGGAGAAAGACGCCCCCTCATGGAGATCAGGGACAGAGACACCCTATGGAGGTCAAGGACAGAGAGGCCTTCCATGGAAATCAGGGTTACAGACGCCCCCTCATGGAGCTAAGGGACAGAGACGTCCCACATGGAAATCAGGGTCAGAGACGCCCTATGGAGGTCAAGGACAGAGGCACCCCCAGTGGAACTCAGGGACAGAAACGCCCAATGGAGGTCAGGGACAGAGAGGCCCCATGGAGATAAGGGTCAGACAAGCCTCATGGACATCAGGGACAGAGACGGCCCATGGAGATCAGGGTCAGAGACGCCCCCTCATGGAGCTCAGGGTCAGAAAAGCCCCCCATAAACATCAGGGTCAAAGACACCACGTGGAGCTCAGGGACAGAGATGCCCTATGGAGGTCAAGGACAGGCGGCCCCCATCGAGCTAGGGAAGACCCCCCAGGGCCAAAGGAGCCCCAATGGAGATCAGGGTCAGTGAAGCCCCACATAAACGAAGGGTCAGAGAAGCCCTCTAGATCTCAGAGTCAGACAAGCCACATGGAGCTCAGGGATAGAGACGCCCCCCAATGGAGCTAACGGACAGAGACGCCCTATGTAGGTTAGGGATAGAGACACCCCCTCATGGAGCTCAGGGACAGAAAATCCCCCCATAAACTAAGGGACCGAGACACCCCATAGAGCTAAGAATCAGAGACGACCCTCATGGAGCTCAGGGTCAGAATCCCTTGGAGGCCCAAGGACAGGACGCCACCCATGGAGCCGGGGTCAAAAACCCCCATAAACATTATGAGACACCGTATGGAGGTCAAGGACAGAGACGCCCATTGGGGATAAGGGTCAGAGAAGCCTCATGGACCTCAGGGACAGAAAAGCCCCCCATAAACATCAGGGTCAGAGATGCCCCCTCATGAAGCTCAGGAACAGAGGCAACCCCTATAGAGATCAGGGAGAAAGACGCCCCCCCAGGAATGGGAAGAACCCCTTGGAGGTCAAGGACAGAGGCCTTATGGAAATCAGGGTTACAGACGCCCCCTCTGGAGCTAAGGGAAGGACGTCCCATGGAAATCAGGGTCAGAGACGCCTATGGAGGTAAGGAAGAGAGGGCCCCCTGGAGAAAGGGTCAGAGATGGGTCAGGGACAAAACGCCCCAGTGAGGTGGGGTCAGAAAAAGCACCCAAGAGGGCCTTTAGCTGTCAAGGACAGATCAGGGTCAGAGACGCCCATGGAGGTCAAGGACAGAGACGCCCAATGGAGATAAGGGTCAGAGAAGCCTCATGGAGCTTAGGGACAGAAATTCCCATAAACCAAAGGGTCAGGAGCGCCTATGGCGTCAAGGACAGAGCCCCCCGGAGCCCAGGACAGAGACGCCCCCCTATCGAGCTCTGGGACAGAATCACCTTGTGGAGCCCAGAAAAACCCCATAAACAAAGGGACCCCTCTAGATCTAGAGTCAGCCCCCATGGAGATCAGGGTCAGAGACACCCCATGGAGATCAGGGTCAGAAAAGCCCCCCATAAACATCAGGGCAAGTGACACCCCCCCATGGAGCTCAGGGATAAATGCTCAATGGAGGTCAAGGACAGAGACGCCCCCTCATGGAGCTCAGGGACAGAAAAGCCCCCCATATACTTCAGGGTCAGAGACGCCTATGGAGGTCAAGGACAGAGATGCCCTATGAGGTCAAGGACAGGGCGCCCCCCATGAAGCCGGGAGAGGAGCCCATAAACTGAGTCGAAACCCCCATGGAGCTCAGGGTCAGAGACGCCCTATGGAGGTCAAGGACAGAGACGCCCCCAATGGAGCTCAGAGACAGAGACGCCCCCACATAAAGCTCAGGGAGACAGATGGCCTATGGAGCTCACAGACAGAAAAGCCCCCCATAAACATCAGGGTGAGGCCTTGAAGTCAAGGTCAAGACACCCCCATGGAGCTGTGAAGTTGGCCCCCCGGGCCAGGGACAGAGAAGCCTAAAAACGGATCAGGACGCCCCCAGATCCGAGCGACAAGCCCCATGGACTAGGGACAGGGCCCCAAATCATCAGGGGGACGCCCTATGGAGCTCAGGGACAGAGACACCCAATAGACCTAAGTAACAGAGACGTCCCACATGGAAATCAGGGTCAAAGATGCCCCACAAAGAGCTCAGGGGCAGCTACGCCCCATGGAGCTAAGTATCAGAGACAACACCATGTAGATAAGGGTCAAACAAGCCTCAGGGAGCTCAGGGACGGAAAATCCCCCCATAAACTAAGGGTCAGAGACGACCCTCATGGAGCTAGGGACAGAAAAGCTCCCCAGAAACGTGAGGGACAGAGACGTCTTAGGGAGGTCAAGGACAGAGACGCCCCCTCATGGAGCTCTGGGACAGAGAAGCCCCACATAAACTAAGGGTCAGAGAAGCCCTCTAGATCTCAGAGTCAGACAAGCCTCATGGAGCTCAGGGACAGAGATGCCCAATGAAGACGCCCCCTCATAAACATCAGGGTCAGAGACACCCTATGGAGCTCAGGGACAGAGACAACCCCCCATGGTGATAAGGATCAGAAAAGCCCCCCATAAACATGGAATGGGGCAGCAGGAAAAGGACGAGACCCTTTTGGGGGACAGGCCCAATGGAGGTAAGGACAGGAACCCCTTGGAGTGGGGAAGGAGCCCCTGGAGGTAAAAGAACCCCCATGGGCACAGGCCAGGAACCCATGGATGAGGGCAAAAATGCCCCATAAACTAAGGGACCGAGACGCCCCATAGAGCTAATCAGAGAGACCCTCATAAGCTGGGACAGAGCGCCCCCATGGGTGGGGACCGAGACCCTTTTCCAGGAGATCAGGGGTCAAGATGTCTTTGGAGTTAAGGGAAAGATGCCCATAAAACATTTGGTCACAGATGCCCTATGGAGGTCAAGGACAGAACCCATGGAACTTAGGGGACAGAAATGCCCAGTGGAGGTCAGGGACAGAGCCCCGAAACATCAGGGTCAAAGTACCTGGAGCCCCCATGGAGTGGGAAGAGACGCCCCTATGGGTAGGGACAGAGACCCCCCATGGGATGGGTCAGAAAGCCTCAGAAAGGGACAGAGACAGCCCATGGAGATCAGGGTCAGAGACGCCCCCTCGTGGAGCTCAGGGTCAGAAAAGCCCCCCATAAACATCAGGGTCTGAGATGCCCTATGGAGCTCAGTGACAGAGACGCCCCCTCATGAAGATCAGGAACAGAAAAGCCCCCCATAAACATCAGGGTGAGATCCCTTCTGGGAGCTAGGGACAGAGTTTACCCTAAGAGAGGGGGACGAAGATGCCCCCCCAGAGCGGGTACAGGAACTTATGGAGCTGGGGAAAGCCCCCTATAGAGATCAGTGACAGAGACGGCCCCTCATGGAAATCAGGGTCAGAGATGCCCCATCATGGGTAGGGACAAGCACCCCTGTGGAGCTTAGAGACAAGAGCCCCCAGGAGTCAAGGGAAAAGCCCTAGAGTAATAACGGACATCCCACATGGAATTGGGGTAAAAAGCCCCCATAAACATCAGGGTCTGAGATGCCCTTATCAAGGGACAGAAGCCCCCCATAAATAGGGCGAGACCCCCATAGGAGCTAGACAAACCCCTCATGGAGCTCGGGCAGGACCCCCAAGGAGTGGAAACAGAAAAGCCCCCTGGAGGTCAAGGGGAAAGAAAGGCCCCCATAAACATGGGGGCAAAGATGCCCCATGGGGCTCAGGGGACAGAGCGCCCCTATGGAGTAGGGACAAGACGCCCCATGAGGTCAAGGACAGAGACGCCCCCTCATGGAGCTCAGGGCCCCCCAATGGATTTAGGCAAACCCCCAAAAGGGACAAAACCCCCCAGGAGAAGGGGGGTCAGAAAACCCCCAAATTAAAAAGGGAAGGCCCCCGGGGGAAAAAAAACCCCAGGGCCCAGGACAAACCCCGGTTTAACCAGGGCAGAGCCCCGGGTAGGCAAAGCCCCCCAGGAAAAGTGGGCAAAAACAAAAAACCCCTGGGGAAAACCCCCAGGGCCAGGGCAAAAAATAATAAAAAAAATCCCGGGGGGCCCCCATGGAGTAGGGGGCCCCCAAAAAGGGGGGAAGGGGCCCATGGGGAGAAGGGAAAGGAGCCCCCCGGGGGGAAAAAAGATGGGCAGAGACAATAAAAGGGGGGGGGGAAACAAACCCCATGGACCAGGGACAAAAGCCCCCTGAGAAAGGGCGAGAGCCCCATAACGGGAGAAGACTGGGCCAGGGGCAGGACCCTAGAGGTAATAACAGAGAACCCCCTGGAAATCAGGGCAGAAAAGCCCCAAAAATTCCGGGGGGGCCCCATGGACAAAACAGAACCAATGGAGGTCAAGGGAAAAGGGCCCCCCCTGGGGAGGGGGAAGGAAAACCCGGGAAAAGGACAGAGACCCATGGAGTCAGGGGGCCCCTGGAGTAGGGATGAAAGCCCCCATAAAACAGGGAAAGGAGCCCCGGGGTGGGGAAGCCCCCATAAATGGGGAAGCCCAAAGTAGGACAGGCCCCCAAATGGGGAACAAGGCCCCTGGGGGTTTAGGGGAAACCCCATGGAGGGGAAGAACCATGAGGTTGGGCAGCTTCCCTAGGGTAGAAAACCCCTTAAAATGGGGGAGGAGAAAATGGGATTAGGAAACCCAGGAAAAGTTTAAAAAATAATAGGGGGAAAATTTAAAATGGGCGAATCCCTAATAGGTAAAGATGGGTTTTGGGGTAGGAAAAAACCCAAAGAAAGGGCCCAAACCCCGGGCGAACAAGAAAGGGTTAAAGGGGACCCCAGGGGGCCCCCCCAGGGGGGACAAGAGCCCCAATGGGGTGGGAAAGCCCCAAAAGGGGAAAACCCATAGCAAAGAACCCCCTTTAGGGATCCCCCAGGGAAGGCAGAAGGCCCCCATGGAAAAGGGCCCAGGGAGAGGGCCGGGGTTTGGCCCCCCTCATGGAGTCGGGCAGAGAAACCCCCTGGGGGAAAAAAACCCCAAGGGGAAGGGGTCCCCATGGAGCCGGGCAGAGAGCCCCATGGCTTGGGGCCAAAAGCCCCCGGGGCAAGGACAGGGAACCCCAGGAAAGGCAGAGAGCCAGGAGTCAGGGGAAAGCCCCCTGGGCCAAAAGGGGGCCCCCAGGGGCCGAACCCCAAGGGGCAGGGGGCCAGCTTGGGGGTGGCAAAACCCCTAAAAGGGAGGGAAAGAGGCCCCCATGGAGGGGGAAAGGTTTTTGGGTGGAAAGCCCCCCATGGAAAACAGGGGCCCCCAAGTGGGGGGCCCCCTTGGAGTCAGGCGAAAGCCCCCTGGAAGGGCAGGGACCCCCCTATGAGCCCTAAAGGAAATCAGGGGAAGAAAAGCCTTCAAAAATCGGGCGGGAAAACCCCAAACCCAGGGGCAGAGGCCCCTTGGATAAGGCAGAAGCCCCAAAAACGGGCAGAACCCCCCCAAGAGTAGGGCAGGGCCCCTTTGGAATTTATGGGTAGAGAGCCCCAAGGGTCAGGGAAGAGACCCCAATACTAGGGGAAGCCCATTAAATCAGGAAGAGCCTTTATGGAGTCAGGGACAGAAAACCCCCAAATAGGGCAGAAAACCCCCTTGGGGAAAAAATTTAGGGAAATCCCCAAACAAGGGAAAAAACCCCAGGAAAAGGAAGAGCCCTGGGAAAAGGAAAGGAAAACCCTATGGAGGGGGAAAACCCCCGGAAAAACAGAAAAATTCAAAGTCAGGAAGGGAAAAATAGGGGCAGGGGAGGGCCCCAATAGGGGATCACCAGTGCCCCCATGGAGTCAGGGAAGGAACCCTTTATGGGAAGAACCCCAAAAGGAAAGGGGTTAAAGAGGCCCTATAAAACAGGGAAAGAAGGGGATAGGGGAACCCCAGGAGTAGGGAAAGGTATCGAGGCCCCCGGGTGAAAGTGGGGAGGCCCCTGGTAGGGAAAGAGCCCCCAGAAAAAGGGGGGGGGTTTGGGAAAAAGAAAAAGGTTGGGGAAGGAAGCCCCGGGTGGGTAGGAAAACCCCAGGGCAAGGCCCATATAGAGAGAGATGGATTGGGGACGGAGGAAAAAGAAAAAGGGGGAAGTATAGAAAGGGAAACCCCAAAAATAGGGGGTAAAGGGCCCCGGTTTTAAGGGTGGGCCGGGGAAAGGGGAAAAGGAAGGGGGCCCCAAAAGGTTTTAAAAAAAGGGGGGGTATGGAGTAGGGAAGAAAGGCCCAAAATAAAAAGGGGAAAAAAAAAATGGGGGCCGGGGGAAAAAAAAAAGGGGCCCCAGGATAAGGGCAAGGAAACCCCTATGGGGGGAAAGGGCCCCAAAAGGGGTTTGGGAAAAACATAGTTTAAAAGAAGGGGGAGAGCCCCCATGGGGAAAGGGTCAGGGGGGGAAAATAAAGAAAACCCAAAAAAAGGGTGGGGTTTTCCCAAGGGACCCCCATGGAATAGGGGTAAAAGGGGGAACGGGCCCAAAAATTTAAGGGTTTTGGGGGAAAGCTGAAGGGAAAGGACCCAGGGGGCAGGGGGGGCCCCCCTTGGAAAAAAAAAACCTAGGAGGGCCAAGGGAAGGGGAAATTTAAAGGGAAAGGGGTTTAGGAAAAAAAAACCCCATTGGAGTCAGGGGGAAGGGAAAGGGGTTGAAGGAAAGAGAAGGCCCCCTTTTGGGAAACAAGGAAGGAGCCCAGGGGAAAAGGGAGGAAGGGAAAGGAAAAGAGCTTTAAGGGGGGAAATCCTAAAATAAAAAGGCCCCAGAAGGGAAAACTATTGGGCAGGAAGGGGCCCCCTCTGGGAAGGGAAAAAAAAGCCCAAAAAAAAGGGGGGAAAAGGGGAGGGAGGTGAAGAAAGGGGAGAAGTAAGGGGGGCCCCTTTAAAGGAGAAAAAAAGAAAACCCCCAAAAAAAATAGGGCGGGAGGGGTTTTTAGGGAAAAGGGGTTGAAGAAAGGGAAAACCCATAAATAAATAGGAGGATGGGGAAATAAAGGAAGGGGTTTTTAAAGGAGCTAAGGGAAAAGGGATAAAATAGGGAAGGGGGGGAGTAGGGGGGAGTTCAGGGGGAAAGAAAAAATTTAAGGGGCGAAAGGGTTTATTTGGGGGTCAGGGGGGAGCCCCCTTTTAAAAAGGGGGGAAGGGAAATTTAAAGGAGGGGGGAAAACGGGGGGTTTAAAAGGGGAAATATTTGAAAGGGGGGGGGTTTTTTTTTTAAAAAATAGGGGGTTTGGAGGGGGAAAAAAAAAAGCAGGGCGGGCCCTTTGGGAAAAAAAGGTTTAAAAAGGCCCCAAAAAGGGGGAAAGCCCTAGGGGGAAACCCCCCCGGGGGGTCAGAAAAACAAAGGGGGCCCAAAAGGCCCAAAGGGAAAAGGGGAAAAATTGGAGGGTAAGGGACAGAGGGCCCAAAATAGGGAAAACCCCCCAAAAGGGGGAAAACCCCGGGAAAGGGACAAACCCCCAAAAGAAAAGGGGGCAAAAAAGCCCCAAACATCAGGGCAAAAAGCCCCCCTTTCTGGGAAAATCAGGGCAGGAAGCCCCATATTTGGAAAGGGCCCTCAAAAGGGGGAAACCCCGGAGAACCTTTTTGGGCCAGGGGGAAAAACCCCATAAAACCCCGGGAAGGGGAGGGGCCCCCGGACGGGGAAAGGGAAAGGGCCCAAAAACCCTAAAAACCCAGGGACAGGGCCCATGGAGCCCAAAGAAACAAGACCCCCCTTTTGGAAATCCCAAAACCCAAATAAACCCCGGGGGGGGAAAGGAAACCCTGGAGTAAGGGAAAAAAAGGGGCCCAGGAACCCCAAAAAAGAAAAAAAGGGATTCAAGGGGGAGCAGCCCAGAAACAAGGGGAAAAAATAAACCCGGGACGGGGGGCAGAGAGCCCAAGTGTCAAGGACAAAACCCCCTGGACTAAAAAGGAAAAAACCCCCCATAAAAGGGCAAAATCCCCAGGGGGGGCCCCGGGTAGGGTAGGGAAAACCCCCATAAAACCAGGGCAAAAACCCCCAAAACTAAGGGGGCCCCAAAGAAGGGAAGGCCCCGGGGGCCCAAAACCAAAACAAGGGCCCCAGGGAGGGGGGAACAAAGAAATGGAAAGGGCAAAGGGTAGGGGGAAAAAAGCCCCCAAAAAAAAACCCTAGGGGTCAGGGAGAGCCCCCTAAGGGAAAAAAAAGGGGCGGGAGCCCTTGGGGCCCCCAAGGAAGGGGGCCCCCTGGGAAAGGGGAAAGCCCCATAAAACAGGGGAAAAAGACCCCCATGGACCCAGGGCAGAGCCCCCGAGGAAAACCCCCTGGATGGGCAAAGCCCCCCGGACCGGGAAGGAACCAAAAACCGGGAAAGACCCCAAAGGGGTTCAGAGAACCCCATGGAAAAGGGAAAAAGCCCCCATAAAACCGGGCGAAGGGAGCCCAGAAGAAAGGGCCCCCCTAGGGAAAAGGGGGAAAGGGCCCAAAATTCCCGGGAAGAACCCCCTATGGAGCCAGGGACCCGGGGCCCCATAAAGGAAAAACCCCATCAGGCAGAGGCCCCCAAATGGGAAGGCCCATGGGGTAAAAAAGGGCCCCCAAAATTTAGGGAAGGGAGGTCCCCAAAAAGGGAAAAAGAAAGGATGGGACGGGGGCCCCATGGGAAGGAAAACCCAAAAACCCAATGGGGCCGGGGGAAAGCGTTTTTAGACAGGGTAGTTACCCAAAGTTTGGTAGAAGGCCCCCATGGAGGGGGGAAAAAGCTCAAAAAGGAAACAGAAAAGCCCCAAATGGAGGAAGGGGCAAGAGCCCTAATGGGTAGGGCCCCCTAAAATCAGGAGATCCCCTTTAATTTGGGAAGGGAGCCTGGGGAAAAAGGCCCCCTAAATGGGGCAAGGCCCCCAATGGGGAAAGCCCCTTTACTAGGGAAGAAACCCAATTGGGGGTTAGGGGGGAATCCATGGAAGGGGCAAAAAATAAAAAGGGACGAACCCCCAAGGGAAAGTGGGGGAACCCCCATGGAGTGGAAGAAACCCCTTGGGGTTAAGGGGTCCCCCTTTGGAGAAGAAAAAAAACCCCATAAATTTGGGGAAAGCCCGGGAGTTTAGGAGGCCCCCAAATAGGGAGGAACCCCATGAGAAGGAAAAAGGGGGTTAAAAGAAAAAATTTTAAATAGGAAAAGGGCCCCCAAAAGGGTGAGGGCGGGTTTGGGGGGGAGAGATGGGGGGGAAGAACCCAGGAGTGGGGGGGGGGGATGGGAGTTGGGAAAAGGGAAGGAAGGTAAAAGGGGGGGTAGGAAAGGCCAGGAGGGGAAAACCCCGGGTTTAAAAAGAAAAAGTAGGGAGAAAGGGAGTTTAGGAGGGAGAAGGGGAAATAAGGGGGTGAAGATAGAAAATTTAGTAGGGGAAAAAGGGCAGAGAGGGTTTAGGGAAGGGAGGGGAGGGATTTGGAAGGGGTAGGGAAAAGGGGGAAGGGGAAAAGTTTAGGGAAAGGGGTTTAGGAGGAGGAAAGGGGGAAGGGGATGGGGGGAAAATTTGGGGGGGGAAAGGGAATTTAGTTTGGGGAGTAGGAGTGGGAAAAGAAGGAGGGGAAAAAGTTAAAAGGAAAAAAAGGGGAAAGAAAAGGGCCAAAATTTAGGGCAGAACCCCCGGGGTAGGCAGAGGGAAAGGGTTTGGGCAAAGGCCCCTTAAAAGGGTAAAGGGGGTAGGGAAAAGAAACCCCCATGGGAAAAGGAAGCCCCATAAATGGGGAAAAGGTATTTGGGCCCAAAAAAGAATTCAGGAAGGGAAAGAAAGGGTTTCCCCGGGTAAGGGGGGAAAAAGGGCAAAGTTTTGGAGTGGGCCCCTTGGGTAGGAAAAAGATAAAATAAAAAAGGGGCCCCTGGGAAGGGAAGAGAGTTGGGCGGGGAAAAGCCAAAAAAGGGAAGAGGCCCCTAGTCAGGGCAGAAAAATAAAAGGGAAGGAGCCCCCTTTGGGGGGAAGTTTAAAGCCCCATGGGTTTAAGGGAAAAAATTTCATAAAATAAAGGGGGGCCCCTTTTAAAGGCATGGGTAGGGGGTTTTATGGAGTAAGGGGTTAAAAAAATAAAAAGGGGGGAAAAATTTTGGCAGGGTTTGGAGGGGAAACCCAAGGGGACAGGAATTGGGAAAAAAATTTTTAAAAAAGGGGAGAAGGGAAAGCACCCAAAGGGCAGAAAAAGTTGAAGGGAACCCCATGGGAAGGGGCAGGGTTTTGGAGGGTAGGGACCCCCAGGAGAGGGGCCCCCAAGAAAAGAGTGTAGGGGAGAGCCCAGGAGTCGGGGGAAAACCTGGGAAAGGGAGAGCCCCCATGGAGCTAGGGACGAGACACCGGAAAAAAAACCCCAATGGAAAAGGAAAAAGGGCCCCCATAAGGGCAAGGGTTGGGAAAAAGAAAAGTAAAACCTAGGAGTGGGACAGAAACCCCAAATAAAAAACCCCCGGGGAAAGAAAAAGGGGCGGGGCCCCGGATTGGGTAGAAGAAATGGGAAGGGTCCCTGGTGGGGAAAGCCCCATTAAAGGGCAAAAGCCCCCCACCAGGAAGGAACCCCAAAAGGAAAAGAATAAGGGAAGGCCCCAAAACCAGGGCCCCAAAACAAACAGAAGGGCTAAAGGGGCAGGGCAAACCCCTAAATGGGCCCAGAAAAAAAAATAGGGCAGACCCCCCTTTTGGGGAGGTCATGGACAGGGGAAGCCCCCCCAAAAACCCGGGAAAAAGGGCCCCCAAAGGGAAAGCCCCCAAAACAAAAAGGGTCAGGTGGGCCCCCATATGGAAGGGCCCCAAAAAAGTCAGGGGGACAGGCCCCCCTGGAGCCCAAAAAGACCCCCAGGAGTCAGGAAAAAAGCCCCCAAAATCGGTCAGAGACCCCCAGGGGGGTGGAGCCCCCCATGGAATAGGGCAGAACCCCCAAAAAGGGGGCAAAAACCCCCTGGGCCAGGGACAGAGACCCCCATTGGGTCCCAAAAGGGGGCCCCCCATGAGCAGGGGAAACCCCGGGGTAAAAATCAGGGAAGGACAAAGGAGGGCAAGAAAGCCCCCTTAAAGGGAAGGGGGGCCCCATGGAGTCGGGAAAGGGGCCCCCCTTCCCCCCTATTAAGGAAAACGTGGGGTTAGGCAGAGAGCCCCCAGGGTCAGGGGACCCAGGAGAAAAAAGGGAAAGGCCCCCCCAAAAAACCCCGGGGGGAACCCCTTGGTGGGACGGGCCCAGGGAGTCTCCAGCACGAGTCTGAGGTGGAGCAAGCTGAGGTCAGTGAGTCTAGAAGCAGCCTTTCCTAGCCCAAATCAGCCCTTCTCCCAGCCACGTCACCGTGTTTCACACCCAGCGCTCCCCCCACGTCTCTTTAAAGGAAGATGCTGGGGCAGTGAATCTGGACCAAGGCTTTCCACCCGAAATCAGCCATTTATTTTAGCCGCCTCTCCAAATTTCCGAACCACAGCCGTCTCTCACCCAACACCGTGAGGGACAAAGCTGGTCGTAGTGAGTCTAGAGCAGTGCTTCCCACCCCAAATAAGACCTCATCCCAGCCACAACCCCAAGGTCCACACCCTAGGGATTTTCTATCTGTCTCTGTGAAGCAGCAGCTGGGGGCAGTGAGTCAAGACCTGGGCTACCTGCCCTGAATCAGCCAGAAGAGGAGCCAGGTCTCTGAGCTCTGCACCCCAGAGTTCAAACACTCATTTCTGTGAAGGAGGAAGCTGGGGTCAGCGAGTCTGGACAAGATCTTCCCACCCCAAATGGGTCCTTGTCCCAGCCACATCCCCAAGTTCCCCCCGCCTCCAGGGATCTCCCCGATCTCTGTGAAGGAGAAAGGTGGAGCCTGTAATTCTAGAACAGGGCTTCCCATCCCCATATGAGCCTTCGTCACAGCCACATTCCCCATGTTCCACACGCCAGGAGACTGTTCCCTGCACTCTAGTGGGGGATCTCTCAGAGGATCAGGGGCACAGAATAGAAGTCAGTCGGGGGAAGGGAGGAGGCAACAGAGGACAGAAGAGGGCAGGGAGATGGGGGCGGGGAGGGAGAGAGACCTTAATTGCAGGGAATGGGACAGTCAAGGGACAGGGGGCATCGTGGGCTGGGTGATGGAGGAGGCCCCATAAGGCTTTGGGAGAGGGGAAGAGAAAAGGACAAAGGTAATTTCACAAGAGATCTTTTTTTTTTTTTTTTTTTTTACCATAGAACAACATAACCTAAAATTCAAAGAATAAATCCTTAATAGTGAGATCAGGGGGACGGATTTGTCGGGGTGAACTCCTGCCCTTCTCCAGTGTTCATGGAAGAGGCTGTTGGAAGGGTCCTTTACGTCATAAGGGGAGGGCAGGGGAGAGAAAGGGGCCAGAGAGGAAGCCAAGGACAAAGAGAAAGGGAGGGCAGGGGCCTTGAGGGTGGGCTCTAGTCCTTTCACAGCCCCATTATATGGTCCCTGAGGGATTCTGGGCAGAAGGAGCATCTTCTGCTTTTTCTTCAGGCTGTGCAAGGCCATCGGGGAGATCTGGGATCATCCGGCAAGCATTTCAGGCTCATATCTGCCATTGCCATCAGGCACTGCTGGGCTTTGTGCCTCTTTGTCGATGTAGCGTGTGTTTTGCCTGTGGTATCTGTCTCTTGCAAGTCTCTATGCCAGTAACTTGTGTGCTCTTCTTGTGCGCGCTGAGTGTGGATGCTGAGTGTGTGTGTGCATTAGGCTGTAGCATGTATGTGTAGGGTTCTCTGTGGTGTGTGTGTCTAGTGTATATTTGCGTGTTTATGTATTTATCTATGGTACGCATTGTATATGTGTAGTGAGTGTTGTGTGTGCATTTGTGTGTATAGTGCGCATGTTTTGTGTGTATTTGTAGAGTGGGCCGTTTTTGTGTTGTCTGTTAGTGTATGGGCTTGTTTGTGTGTGATGTGAGCATTATTCTCAGCTGGTAGATTTGTGTACGGATGGAATTACGTGTCTGTTTTATATGGTGCTTATGGAAGTTGGATGTGTACAGATTTTTTGCTTTCTTGGGGTTGTATACTGTGGATAGGAATGTGAGTCTGTATGCATAATATAAAAGGGTGCGTGTGAGGAAGCAGCCATGGCCAAGGGGGGGGGGGGCACATGGGGCGGGCTTTTCAACAGGGGTCTGAGCAGGGCTTCTGGGAGGGGGGCCCGCCTGCCCCCTCCGGGTACCTGGGGATGAGATCGGCAGTTGGTCTCTGCGGAGATCTGTGCTGACGCTCCTCTGGAGCTGCCACGGGGGATCTTGCTGCACAATCCGCACTGGAGGCCTCCTGGGGGCAAAGAGCAGAGGCCCCCGCCAGGGCATCTGGGGGACGCTCCGGCCGTTTCTGCCCCTGGGCTCTCGGGGTCCCAGCGGCCAGACCTCCCCCTCACCGCAGAGAGCCTGGGCCCCGGGGAAGGGGAGAAGCCAAGGCCCCCCAGAGATGGGAGAGGGGCCTCCCTCCCGGGGCAAGGGGTGGTCCGGCTCTGCCCACGCAGCCCGCCCGGCCCAGACAAACTCACCAGAGCGGCCTTTCTACTGTCCCAAGGGCCTTGCCAGCATCCCCACCTGGGTGACTTCCAAGCAGCTTGGCAGCAGCTACAGCCCGGGCCTCCATCAGACTGGGGAGAGGGGCACAGGACCGCTGCAGGAGCCGCTCCCTGAGGAGCCCAGAGGCCTCCCCCCCATTGGCCTTGTCTCCTCCCCCCACCCCTTGAGTCCCTGAGGCTCAGGAAGCCAGGCCCCGGGAGCCAGTCGCAGGCCCCAGGAGCTGGGAGAGAATGGGCACTCACCCTCTCAGGTGGCACAGACACTCGCGCTGCCGCTGCCTGGTCCCTAGCTCCGGGCTGGAGCCGAGACTGGCCCGGCTGAAACCCAGGCTGGGCACGGGCAGGACTGGGCAGCCCCCGGGGCCTCACCCCCAGGACTGTGGCCAATGGAGTCTGGCTG